>NW_024513654.1:6477103-6488371 GCF_017590135.1 Pyrgilauda ruficollis | reverse complement strand
GAATATATCTGCCCTCTAAACTGTGAAAACAAATGATCAGGTGGAAAATTTTCATTTATCTTGAGCTTAATACAGACTAGCATAACAGTTCTTTAAAGGGTTTGAACTTGTGGCTGAAGACTTTCCACTGTTTACTGTATTCTTAAAGACTTACAAAGCTATTTATTATTGTTATTAATATGAAACAAGTGCTTATTGACTGCCCTAATTATGCAAATGCACAGCAGGGGAGAATTTTTACCTGCAAATCTTACAGATAAACTAAATAAGAGTGGGAGAAGAATAGAAAAGCAAATGAACAAAGTGATGGAATTGGAGCTCTCTGATTACCAACCAAGGTCTGCCCATTCTGTCCCCACTGAACTTCTGTAATGTTGTACTTTCTCATAGAAGTTTGCCAGACACTCAACCATAGTTCTGGAAAGAGCATTTAATGCTTTTAGATAAGGATCCCGATCACCTATGGATCTTAGAAATATCTTTTAAGTGATGTCAAGGAAATAATCTTGCTCCTGTTAACTGTGAGAAGACAGAATTGTGTTTCATGTACATTTGGATCATATGGAACTTATGAAACATGGTGTGCTGGCTTTGGCTGTGGTAGATTCAATTTTCTTCACAGTAGCTGATGTGGGCCTGTGTTTTGGATGTGTGATGAAAACAGTGTTTGTAATTCAGGGATGTTTCTGTTACTGCTGAGCAGTGCTTACACAGAATCGAGGTCTTTTCTGCTCCTCAGCAGAGCTGGGGGACATCTGGGACAGCTGATCCCAGCTGCTCACCTGGGTATTTCCTACCTGTGGCATCATGCTTGGCATACAAAGCTGCAGGAAGAAGATCACTCTGTGGTTAGAGCTGTGGGGCTGAACTGAGCAGGCAAACCTGCCAAAGGAAGATGTGCACTGTGGTATCAAAAGGAGTTGCAACCAAGTCTTTCATTTGAAACAATTTTGCCTTTCCCGGGTTCTCTTTCCTGAAGAAGACAGGAAAGAAACAGTGACAGCCTCCTGAAGCTGTCGCTGAGGCTTTGCAGCGCCAGTGCTTCCAGTAATTTGATTTTGGTGTGTCTCAGGGAGTGATGGATTTCTCTCCTTTCATGGTGGCTGCTTGCCTTGTGATGTTTAATGTGCTTGAAGCCTCTTTAAGATCAGAGAGTAGATGCCTGTGTTGGTGCCAGCCCTGCCCTGCAGAGGTGGGAGCGGTCCCGTTCCCGGAGCCCCGCCCGGGTTCTGCATCCCGGCCCCGCGGTGCGACCGCCGCTGTCCGCGGTGCTGAGCGGCCCCGGGAGCCCGGAGCCCGGCCCCTCGGCCCGGGGGAGAGCGCAGCTCCCGCCCTGCCTGGGGAAGGGGCTCTGCCTCCATCAGCTCCAGCCTTACCTGGGGAACGGGCTCTGCCTCCATCAGCTCCAGCCCTGCCTGGGGAACGGGCTCTGCCTCCATCAGCTCCAGCCCTGCATGGAGAAAAGGCTCTGCCTCCATCAGCTCCAGCCCTGCCTGGGGAACGGGCTCTGCCTCCATCAGCTCCAGCCCTGCATGGAGAAAAGGCTCTGCCTCCACCAGGCAGGTGGTCCCACATCAAGGCGAGGTCCCACATCAGCACGGCTGGGCATGCATCAGGGGCAGGTTCCTCTCTGAACATGAGCAGTTACACGTAACAGGGATCCTAGGAATCACATTGATATTTCCATTTTCCACAATTTGTTTTTGTAGCGTCATTGGTGCTTAGGGCACTCTTGCAGAAAAAAACCCATTTGCCTGAAATTGTTATGCCTTGAGGCCTCTCTGGCTAAGCTGGTGCTCTGGAGCATTGCATTGTGTTTTCTTTCTTTGATTCATGTGTCTGATTGTCTGAAAACAACATGCTGAAATTTAGCTAGAACATTAGAATAATTGCCTTAACTGTCGATAAAAAGATACAGATAAAGCTCACACTTTATGTTTCATACTAATTATATCCAGAGGGATGCAAGGTTTGGCTCGTGAAGAAGTTTTGAGACAGTAGCACCATCTCAGCACAGAAACAGTGCTTACTGGCCCACAGAGCTCAAAAAACAGAAGAAAAATACATGCACAAAACTCCTATTTGCAGGGAGAGATTTCTGGGCAGCTGGACTTGAGCATCTTCCAACAGAGTGAAAATATTTCTTCTATACTTGGTTCCTTTTTTTATAACTGTGTTTCATGATAAATACTGTATTAATTGATTTTTCATCTTTTCCCCATTTATCCACTCTTCTCAAATAACCTTCACATATTTGTTCTCAGCATTGAGCATGCTTATAAGAAACTTGAGATATGCCATAGAAGAGTTTTTACTGCTTTATTAGATGGCCATTTCATCTTTTATATACACAAATTAGCTCTTGCTTCTATGAAAGTCTGTGCACAGAGTCCAAGGCATTTCCCTGAAGAGCATTAAATCAGGTTGCCACATTTCTACTTAGAAACTTCAGGAGCTCAGATTTGTAATGAAATACAGACTAACAGATGAACTGGAAATGCAACTTACAAGTTTGGTGCTTTCCCTTCGCAACAGACAAATCACATGATTAAAAGTTTTAATCAATTCCTCTGGGTTTTCCCCCACTTGGCTCTTCTGATAAAAGAGAAAATTATTCTGAACACAAATGGCCTATGGTAAGAAGGAAGGCAGTCCCTTTATGGTGATCATCTTCTCACAAAATACCACTTAAACTCTACCTGACAAAGGATCTGATTTCATTAGGTAAAAGGCAGTAGAATACTTGGCAAGTGGATGAGAAGCAAACTCACCAAGTTTCTTAGGATCTTAACCTTAACAAAGGGCAACTATTTAATGTGTCTCATGTTATTTTCCCTACAACCACATTCAAATTGCACCAGTGGAAGAAAGTATTAAATATACATGCAAACATGATTAAGCATGTGTATCTATCAATTAACTTGGTAAATAATAATAATGACAGTAAAAATATCTAAGAAAACACAATGCACTGAGAAATAATAAGCATAATCCCTTCCATTCAAAATGTTTCACTCCATGGGGCTAGTAATCCAAGACTGTTTCCATAAGGCTCTGCTGTTTTAACAGCTGTGACACAGTATAAAGTTTCCCATTTGGAGCCAGAGCACAATTAAAGTCCTCCTCAACACCTGATGTAATGGGCTCTTATTTGCTAATTCATCTCAGTAATCAGCTGATCTTGAGGATGTTCACAATGCTGTGTCCAGAGAAATATAGAGATTATCTTGGAGCATGCACTCAGGATGCCTTGGGTTGGCTATTTATCCTCCTTAGCTCTTTATGGCAACAGACACTTCATTCTCCTGCCTGTTTCTAATTTCCATTTAGGATTTGGTTTATGAAATTGTTTAGAGGCCTCAAGGAGATTATTACTGTCTAGTGGTAGACACTCTTTGGAGGTTTAAATTAGAGACCAGGCAAGAAAATAAAGAAAGAAAGAAAGATCAGGGCTAACAAGAGGCAATAAGTGCTAACACTGAGTTGGAGTCAACTATGGTGGCTGTCAAATTTTTGACCACAATTTTGCCTTAACTTTATTTCAGTGTAAGTAGACACTCATACCTCCTTCTGAAGAGGTTTAGATGAGCATCACATCCCCATTTCAGAAGAAGAGCAGATAGAAACTCACTGGCCAATGACTAACAGTGCTCTCAGAATCGGACAAATTCTGGCAAAAATGAGAATTCATCATCTTAGTTTTCTTAATTTTTCCTCTTAATTTTCATGGCTTTTGAATTAAGCCGTGAGGACATCCTTCATTGCTTCTGTATGCACACCAGGTTGTCCTTCACTTGCTTCTCTCTCTAACAGCATTTTTATAGCCAGGTGTGACCTCAGTAACCTTTTTCTCTCTTTTGTGTCCTGGCTGGCATTCTTCCCAATATCCAATCTGAATCCCTGGAGCCATAGCTCATGACTTGCCAACTCGTTGCTTGTTTTTGTCCACCAAAATAAGAGGAAAAAAATGTGGAAAGTAATTTAAAAGAACAAGAACTCCGCAAGGTTTCTCTTGCAAATTTTTTGCTGGTTTCATCCCTGTGCAGCTAGACTAATAAAAAATGTTTTAATATGTAAAGGACAGCAACACTAGGAACAAAATAAATTCATGTTAGCATTCTTGTTTTTATCACTATTTTTGGGAAAAAATTGGAAAATTAGTTTCCCTTTGGTTTTCCATCCATCTCACATTTTTCATGCACCTTTGGTGATGTGCTTCTGGACTGTTGTGGTGCCACCCTCCTCATCCTTGGGCCTGCTCTGTGGTCTCAGAAGCTCCTGATAAACCCTGGTGGAACCAGCTGAGTGGTGAAGTGTCCCTTGACCACACCAGTCCAGCCACAAGACACTCCCAGGTTGTACCAGGAGCTCTTGCATGGTAGAGATGGAAAGTACCAGAAACATCAGCTTCCCACCCAAAAAAGGTGGGAAACAAAGGATAAGCGATTCTCCTTTGTAACCTTGGTAAACCACTTACCTGAGCTGTGGCCTGAGTGGAGTGGCACCAGTGTGAATTGTAGCCTGGGTGCAATTGTTCCAGCACTCTGGGAAGCTGCAAAAAAAGCACAGTGGTCATTGGCTTTGGTTGTGGTCAGGAGGGAAACCTACTGATGGCCAAAGTCAATCATCTTGTGACCCTAAAAATGGTGGTCCCAAGTGAGACTCTTTGAGTTCTCCTGGACTGCAGCAGCTGCAGCAGCACCTCCCTGTGACTGGGGCACCTCTCAGAGCTCCCAAGCCAAGCTTGTGGCACTCAAGGAACCATCTCTGACAGCAAGGCTGAGGCTGATTCCCCACCCCACCACATCTCTACATTCCTCAAAGTGAAACCCTTGCCTGTCAGGAAATGCAAAGTGTGAGTATTGATGATTTGAGGTGAGTACAATGATTTGGTGTGAGTATTTCGCTGAACCTGAGGGGAATTTTTGATAGGAACCTTTACAGCCATAGAAATCATTGTGCACATCGTTTTACCTGTGTGCCTGTGAATTGACTATGGCATGAATGTCACTGTCTCAAATCTATGGTTAAGTCATTGTTGTAGTGAGCCCTACTGAATCACTATTGTAAATGTTAAAGAATTCAATGATTAAGTGCTGCTAAACCCTTTTGCACCCTTATCTTTGCATCCATATTCTTCACACCTTTGCCTGCTTTTGCATTCCCAGATTCCATACAAATAATTTCAAATTGCTTCTAATTTGATCTTCCTTTTTACGCTTTAACCTGTGCAGTAAATAGTAGAGTGAACCTTGCCATCAAACTCTTCAAGTTGCATTTCCACAAATTCATACTAAAGCCTGCTTTTGCCCATACCTTTGGTGGTGTTTCTTTAAGCAGCCAAACCACTCATTTCTGAGAGCTGTAAGAGGTTTCTACCAGGTAGGTGTGCCTGGTTCTGTGACAAACTTTGTGGACCCACCTTGTGTGGATTGAACTGTTTTATTTGGCCCCTCCTACATCTGGTTCCTTGGTTTTCTGCTTCAGCTGAAATATAAAAAAAACAATTTATTCGCCCAGGCTGTGGCATCTCATCAGATGAGGCCTGTGATCCTGTTTTCCTGGATTGGCAATGACACCAAGTGCCAAGTAAAGGTTTGTGTTCTGGGCAAATCCTTATACTGGTGTGATGTTTTCATTCTTGCTCACAGCAGGGAGATCAAACAGAAGAATGGGTTGCAGATAGCTGAAGAGAAAAAAGCTCTGGGAATTTTTTTTTTTTTTTTTTTTTTTCCCACAGAAAGAATAAGAAAAAAAAGGCAGCACCTCTTGGCAAACAGTTATTTTAAGTACAGTTTGCAAGAACTGTGTATGAAAATATGTTAAAATTATTTTGATTTTTCATGAGAAAGGAGACAAAGAAAAGGTAACATGGTAAAAGAATTAAAAAGGACGTGGTTGCATAAGGTGGGAACATCTGCTCTGCTACTTCTAATGATAGAACTTGGGACAATTCATGCTAACAAAAAGTAGAAAACATATACAAAATGCAATAATTTTTGTTCTGTGTGTGATTGACTGTGGAACTCACTCCACTAGAATAGTTTAAGACTTAATACACAAACTAGAATCAGTCACTCACACAGAGATGAAGAACAGCATGAGCACTTACAACTACATATATAGAAAGATAAATAAATACTGTGCTTAAGTTGCTCAGCAATTATTAGAAGCAGAAAGATGGGGAGTATAGTGCTTGTTAGAGAGTTCTTACACTTGAATCAGAAATGTTTCAGGTGAGCCCCTGCCAGCCAGAACTTTGGCCACAGCCATGGTCCAGAGTCACAGTTTATATTGTGGCTGTTGCATAGACAGCATCACATCGATTGATTTCATTTTAGCTTCCCTGGTAATTTTGTTAAACACTTGCTGGTGGCTGTGACTTGCTTCTGTTCAAGAGTTATTATTTGGAAGTGTTTTTCTTTCCTTAAAAGTAATTAAATACTCTGAAGTTAATCAGAGACCTCGTGTGCTTTTTTGCATGTCACAAGGTCATGTATCTTGGGCTGGTGACAGGATTGCAAATGGAGATGGAGTGGTCAGAGGCTGCACTAATCCCTGGGATATGGAGGAGCAGCAAATAAAGCAGGGTCTATGTTAAGTGGGTGGGCAAATGGTTTTGAAAAAATCCTCTAAACAGACTGATTCCTCTTTTCCCTGTGTGTACCTGGCTAGCATTGTTTTGTGTTTTCCCTGTGTGCTCTGGAGCTGATCCTGGGAGCTTTTCCTTCCTGAGAGCCACAGGAAGAGATATATTGTCCATGTACCTGTGAAAATATTCCTTGATTTCAGATGAAGAAATTTAAATAGCCCATGCTGCACCCCATCTTTTTAAATCCTTTCTCACTCTAAGCCCTACGTGTAGCTGCTGCTAAGGGAAAGTTTGGGGAAGTCCACCTGCCACAGAAATCCTTTTGTGATTTCCTTTAAAAATTTCATGCCAGATATAGATTTATACTTGGTTAATTTGCTTTCCTACTAAATATTCCTGCTCCTCACACTCACACGTGCTCCCTCTGCATAAACTAAATATTTCTGTGTTTGAGCTGTAATGCCCCAATGATGGCCACAAATAAAAATACAGCACGAAATGCAGCAAAACCTTTCAGCAGCAAATAGCTTCAGGAAGGTGGCTTGTGTTCATTGCTGCAGTAGGATGAAACTCAGCATTTCAGTGCAAACAAGCAAGTAGTGTCTCTGGGCAGCACACAGCTTCAGAACAGCTTTGGTGTAGTCAGAAAAAAAAAACAAACACCAACCAACAAAAAAAAAAAAAAAAAAAAAAAAAAAACCCCAAAAAAACCCACAAACCAACCAACCAAAAACTAAACCAGCTTTTATGTTCAGCCTCACTGTGTATGCAGATGTGTGTATGGATGATTTTTAACTTGTCCTATGCAATGACACAGGCGGTATTTCCTCTTTTTTTTTTTTTTTTTTTTTTACAGAAATGCAGATGAACATATTTTATATGTCTGTTTTGCAGAAAGTAGGGTGTTTTTGCTCTCAGGGACCCCATGTTTTTGAAATGCTGAAAATTTTAAAGGAAATGACTGATTATATCCCTCCCTGTGGGGCTCCAAGGTTTTGGCCTGAGTCACAAGCAGAGACTGAAACAGGACTGTGACAGCCCTGCACGGGACTGGGGAGCCTCTGGTTTTTGCTCTGACCCCAGCCCAGAAGCAGCCCCTGATACAGATGTGGGACAGGTACAATTTGAAGGAGACAAGAAAAAAAAAAAAAAAAAAAAAAGAAATGAAAATTTTCTGAAGTACTTATTTCACCTGAATGCTGAGACAAGACTCCTTCACACTTTCACACTTCAAGGCACATCCTTCTTTTTTTTTTTTCTTAATATTCAGAAATAATGAATAATAATAGTAATAAGAATAAAAATGTCTAGCTCTTCACATGTATAATGAGGGCTGCAAAGCTGTAAAATAAGGACTTGTCCTATTGTGTCAGCAGTTTAGGCTGATGCTGGCTTAAACTGCCTTACAAGAGAAGCAAAGAGCTTGCACTGGCCACAGCTCCAACCCTGAGACTGCAGATCAGGCCAGCAACCAGGGAAAAAGAGCCTTGTGGCACCTGTGTGAGGGGACAGGACTGCTCCTGCAATCTGGTTAAACAGAGGAGCAGGGAAATCCTCTTTTTAGAAGAGGGCACCTGAGCCAGCTCTGTCAGAACACGTTTGTGCTGCTGTTCCCACGGCTCAAAATGCAGCAGCGAATTTGGGCACTGAAATGGCCCCATCTCAGCTGCCCGAAGGTCCTGCAAGACAGGGCAAATTCGTCACACAGCTCAGCCCCACGTTTGGCAGGGGAGCCCAGGGAGGGTCTGGGTGGTGATAATTCCTTCCTTGGTGAAGGCAGCCCGGGCCAGGGCTCCCCTCTTTGTCCGGGGCTGTGGGTGATGCTGTGCAGTCCAGGCAAGGCACAGGCTGAAAACCACCCTCTCCCTCCAGATCTCCCTGACAGATCTCTTCTGTCACAGTCAGCTCTTTTCTTTTTAACAACGCTTTTCCCTCCCCTCCCCTTGAACTTTTCCAATCTTGACCAGCAGTTCTGATGTCACCTCTTCAAATGTCACCTGCGATCCCCTCCTTCACCCCGGCTGCCCTTCCCCAGATAATTTCTACACTCTTCATAAAAAAAATAAAAACCCAACCAAATCAGCATCACCACTGCATCTTTCCCTCCTAATCTGGAGCACTGCATCTGCCCTGGCTGGGACAGGGTCATGGTAGAGCCCAGTGGAGGGCAAAGGCGTGGGGACAGCAGGAGCCACCCTGCCCAGGTGGCTTGGCCTGAGGAGCCAGGGCATTGGGGGGCTCCTGGAAACCTGCACTGGCTGCCCAGTAAAAACCCTCAGGGCTGGGCTGCCAATCAGAATGGAAGCAAGAGCTGTTCAGAAAACACCTCGAAATATCTGCATTCGTGCCCAGCAGCTGTGCCTGTGTGTTTAGATGCGCCCGTGGATCCGAATGTTGTCACACACACACGGGTGTGCATCCCGCAGTGCCTGCCTGGCCCGGCACTGGCAGGAGAGCTCTGGAGCTGAGCAGTGCCCTGCCCGGGTGGCACCTGGCAGGGTGGGCACCTCCGGGGCACCGGCAGCACCACGGGCACGGACACGGGCACGGACACGGGAGGGGATCGGCCCAGGGAGCGCTACAAGGGCTGGGACAGAGCCGAGCACGGGACTGGGAATGCCCCAAACTGCCCCAGGAGGGAAATCACTCTCTAGGAAGTGGACCTCACAGCCTCCCGCTCAAAATTAAACATTAAACGTAATTTTTTTAAAAAAGGAAAAATCGGGAGGGTTATGTAGGGATAGGGTTCTGTGGGTTCTGTTGCTTTTTTTTTTTTTTTTTTTTTTTTTTGGCAGTGCATGTATATGAAGGCAATTTGGGTGCTGCAAATATAAGACGAAAATACACCTAATTCCGTCATCATATAGATATAATATATTTCACTCTCACCACATAAATACAAAACATCCAAATATCCAAAACATTCAGAACAAAAGTTAGTAGCAAGGGCTCAGCGCTCGATTCATTCATTATTTTTTCGACTAGTTGCCTAGAAACTTCAGACGTAAATAATTTACAATAAAATTACTATTTTCTTTTCATCCAGCTCCTTCTGTCCAGTTCTGGTCTATAGTTAATTCTATATTCTACAGCAACCATTCCACTTTTTGTAATTTTTTTTTTCTTTTTTGGTTACAGTTTGGTGGCACGTATTTATACAGTTTGTAAACGCCATGTGTTAAAGTTCAAAGAAAGAAAAGAAACTTAAAACCAAAGTAAATAAATTTTTCCCCCAAAGAACTACCTAAGTACAGCATCCCTTTTGTGGCAAATTCAAGTACCAAAATTGAACAGAAAATATTCGATTCAGAATACTAGAAGGTGAAATACATATGTTTGTGGAGAAAATAGCAGTAAGAATTATGAAAAAAAAAAGTTTGTTACATAGATGTGTTTTAAAGTACAAAAATAACAATAAAAGATACGCTTTTTATATTTGACGTTCGTTTTAAATGAAGTGTAAGCGATATGCGAGAGGGTTGTTTTAGGAGGAAGGAAGGCTACAGGGTTTTTTTGTGTTTAGACTTGGAAAAATCAAATAGAGCAATAAAAATTAAAATTACCATCGCAACAGATCTAGATACAAATAGATTCGTGAGTTCCATGATTTATCTGCAGACTTGTTTTTGCAGATCAGCTTCGCGGGACAGACCCGTCGGAATTCAAATTAAAAAAAAAAAAAAAAAAAAAGAAAAAAAGGGGGAAAAAAAGGGGGGGGGGGGGGGGAGGACGTTGTGTTATCTCGAAGGAAGAGACAATTTTATGCAAAATTTCTGCAGCCTCTGGTTTCTGTCTCCCCTATTCGTGACTGTACGTTCAGTCCGTTTCGGCCCTTCCCACATTCAAGATTTCCCGTGGAAAAGAAAAGTTGCTGGAGGATTTCCTGACTGTTGCTAAGGGCTCGATCGGGGCTGTAGTGCAGCGAGCGTGGGGGTAAACGGGGGCCACAGGTGGGGCCCCAAAACCTTTGCGCTTACAAATCACTGAGTATGGGAGACACAAAAAAACCACCCCAAAACGGGCATCACCTGGCAGCTCCATCCTCCTCTCTCCGAAACCCCGCTCCCTCGCTCGGCATTGGCTAAAGCCGATCGAAGGGAGCCCGGCCGAGCCTCGCCCCGACCGCTGACCCTCTGCGTGCCTTCCCGAACGAACGGACAGCGCGACCGCCCCTCCCGCCCGGACAGACGGACCGCGGGGCAGGGGCAGCGCACCGGGAGGCGCCCGCAGCCCCTCGCCCCGGCCCTGGCCGCCGCCTCGCCTGGCCCCGCGGGCTGCGGGCCCCGCTCCGCCCCGGCCCCGCTCCGCCCCGGCCCGCGGAGGAGCCGCGCCGCGGGGCTGGGGGCGGCGGGGAGCGGGGGCAAGGCTGCCGCCGCCCGTCCCATAAATACCGCCACAAATAGACTATAAATATAAATAGGGGGAAGGTACTTAGAGTCAGTCCAGTGCTTTTTTCTCAGCGCTCTCTTTATTGTTGGTCCGGGAGTAGGGCTCGAAGGCGGACGAGCTCAGGTAGCGGGCCGACAGTTCCTGCAAGTTGCCCGCCAGCGAGCCGGCCACGGCCAGGGGCGCGGAGGAGAGGCGGCCGGCCACCGAGCCCAGCAGCGCGGGCACCGGCAGCCCGAACAGCCCGTGGCCCGCCGCCGCCGCCCCGTGCAGCGCCGCGGGCGGGGGCG
>NW_024513654.1:6348496-6477098 GCF_017590135.1 Pyrgilauda ruficollis | reverse complement strand
GCTGCCGCCGCCCGCCGCCGCCAGGCCGGGCCCGCGCAGCGCCGAGCCCAGCGCGCCCGTGGCACAGGGCGGCAGGAGGCCGGGCAGCCCCGGCGGGGAGAGCAGCCGGCCTTGCTCCAGCAGCCGCAGGACGCTGCAGGTGGCGGCGGTCTCGGACACCACCGACCGCAGCTCGGAGTCCTTGCCTTGGTCTTTCTTCTGCTTGGTGCGCCGGTTCTGGAACCAGACCTTGACCTGCAGGCCGGGGAGAGAGGCAGGGTCAGCGGGGCCCCCCGGCAGGTGCCCCGGGACCCCGACGCGGCTCCGCGGGGCGGGGGGAGGCTGCGGGGGAGGGCGCGCAGACACTTGGCAGCGGGGAGCGTTTCCAAAACGCACAAAAGCCACAGTCACAGAACGCAACCCCCCACACCCTCTGTCTGTTCCCGGTTTCGGGGTGACCCCGGGGCCTTTCGTTCTGCATCTTTAACCAGACCTCTCACTTCGTCCTAGTTTACTACAGGCCGGGAATTCTCTGGGAGACGGAGCCCAGCCCTTTCGCACCGCTTTATTCTAAGCCGGTTCAGCCGGAGCCCCGGGCGCTCCGCGGCTCCCAGGAGCCGCTGCCCGCTCCGACTGCCCTTGCTGGGGGTAACAACAGCAATGAGCTTCTTTCCCCGTATTCCAAACTGGACACTCTCTCTCCACCCCCAAATAATTTTAAATGATATTCAGCTTTTAAAAGGAATTCTGGAAGTCACCCAAAAAACAACAAACAAAACCAAAACCAAACCAAAACACAACAAAACCCATGCATGGCAGGTTCTGTAACCTACAAGCTGTTGAACTTGTCACTCCTATCCGGCAAGGAAAGAAAAAAAGCTAATTATCGTGTCAGAAAAATTTACTGTTATATGATTTGTGGAAATACGAAACCGGCTTTAAGAAGTTTGGACTTTTTGGATGCTTCCCCGCGCTCTCACAGAGTTTTAGGCCTCCTGTCGGTCCCCGGCCTTTCTGCCCTGGAGGGTGGAGGAGCGATTCTCCCCCTCGGACATACAAGGACTCAAAATACGACTCAAACTTCAGCCCCATCCCCGGATCTCTCATACCCAGGAAAGCCCAGGCCGAACGTCTCCAGCCCGGCAGCCCCGGGGGAAGGTGCCCATCTCCCCCTGCGAGTTTGAGCGCCTGTATCCCGCTTGTTGCGGGCTGGGAGCGTCTCGGCCTCCCCTCGCTTCTCCCCGGCCGCAGCAGCGAAATCTCCGCGCCCGGGGGCGGCCGGCTCCGCGCAGCCGGGCACACCGAGCCTGGCGGGGCCCGAGCGGATCATCCCCGCGGGCCGGAGCCGGGGGAGCCGCTCCCGGCCCGGCAGGAGTTTGGTTTCGTGGCCAAGCTCCCTCCGAGGCCCTCGGGCCGGGGTGAGCCCAGTGGGGCTGGGTGCGGGGACACGAGGGACCCCCTTGGCCAGCAGCTCCCCTTCCCTAGACACACGCAGTTAGGGACACACGCAGTTAGAGACACACTCAGGGACACAGGCAGCTAGGGGCACACGCAGTTAGGGACACACTGAGTTAGGGGCACACTCAGGGACACACGCAGTTAGGGACACACGCAGTTAGGGACACACACAATTAGGGACACACTGAGTTAGGGGCACACACATAATTAGGGACACACTGAGATAGGGGCACACGCAGTTAGAGGCACACACAGTTAGGGGCACACGCAGTCAGGGGTCCCCAGCCCGGATTCCTCAGCCACGACCCCTCAGCTCCATGCCGCCGGTGGGATGCGCCCCCCCGGCCGGACACGCGTGGGCACCTCGGGGCTGCCTCGCCCCGCGGGGGCCGCGCTGGGGGCGCAGGAGGCGCGCAGGGCCGCGTCCTTGGGGCCCGCGGGACACGGAGATGCCCGCGCCGGGAAGGGAAGGGGGTCCCGCGGAGCAGGGCAGGGCAGGAGCGGGTCCCGTCCTTCAGGCGCTACCTGAGTCTCAGAGAGATTGAGCTGGCGGGCGAGCTCGGTGCGCTCCCGCCCCACGACGTACTGGCAGCGCTGGAACTCCATCTCCAGGCGG
Source organism: Pyrgilauda ruficollis (assembly GCF_017590135.1). Classification (NCBI taxonomy): domain Eukaryota; kingdom Metazoa; phylum Chordata; class Aves; order Passeriformes; family Passeridae; genus Pyrgilauda; species Pyrgilauda ruficollis. The sequence goes on along the minus strand of NW_024513654.1, from coordinate 6,475,045 downwards.
TAGAGCTGCTCGGCCGTGAAGGAGGTGCGGGTCCGCTTGGGACGGTCCAGATCAAGTCCCTTAGGTAGAATAATCTCTCGGATTGAACCTTTGGCATCTGGCAAAGAAAGGCGCAGTCAGCTTCATACCCAGGCAACCCTTCTCTGCTTTTCAACCCCTTTTTGTGCTTTCTAATTTTTCCAAGGGAAAGAGCCGTCCCCCGCGCCTTCAGGACCGAGACACCAGTCGGGATGGAGCAGGGTCCCTGCGACTGAGGCTCTGCACCTGGCCACTGCACCCACGGAAGGAAAAAAACCCACAACAGAGAAGGAAGGAGGGGGTGATGGGGGCCCAGGCCTCTATAATTAATCCCCTCAGCCCATTTAAAAATTACTTTGAATATATTGCACTCACAGTACGACACTGCGGCATCACCCACGGCCCCTCTGGGAAGCTGGGGAGAGAGAGATCCTTCAGGCCAGGCTTTGTGCCTGGAGTGCAGGGCTACTCTTTGTTCCCCTTGGGCTCCGGGCTAGGACTTGCTGGTAGCCACCATACACATTCCGTTCCCCACCCCAAAATATAAACCCTTCTTATTTTTTTTTTTAATAACAAGTTTCTCATGCTTAAAAAAAAAAAAAAAAAAAAAAAAAAAAGGCTTTCCGAGGCAGCAGTGCCCCGACCTGGCTGCCTGCCACTGTGAACGTGGGGACACCTCCAGCCCACCCTGCACTGCTGCCGCTGCCGCTTTGGGGTTTTGGCAACGAGAAGCAGGAGGGGAAAAAATAAAAAAAAGGGGGGGGGGGGGGGGGAAAAAAACCAAGGCACCAACCAGCCCGCAGAAACCTCACTTTTCTGGTAGTCCCGACTGAAGGAAAGCGGGACAAATCTCATTAACACCACTGTCATGCTAGAGCCAGATTCAGGTTCCCTTAAAACCTTCCCAACTTTACTTGCCGTAATTTTACCTCCTCGGTACGTTTTAAATCAGAGACAATCACATAATTTTTAATCTGACCCTTCTCTGGGTCAACCAGTGGCGTAAGGATTAATTCTGGCTTTCAAGGCCTGCTTCCCACATATTTTGTTCTTATTCTCTTCTCTCCCTCCTCCCCCAAAACGCACCTTAATAAAACTGAAATTTCTTCAGGTAATTTTTTTTTTGAGGGAGTAAGAATAAGATGATTTAGAGACGAGAAGGGGAGGAGAAGACTGAGGAAAATTAAACGTGTAACTATTAAAAAATAATAATTATAAACCCCTTCGTCATTCCTCCATTTATTTTAAGGCTGGTGGCTATTTTAAAACAGCCTTTTCCTACGGGCTGCCGGACACGGAGAGAAGGGGCACAGAAGGAACCTCTGCCCTCCGAGAGGGCCTCCCTGGCCGCAGCCCCACGGCGCGGAGCGCGGCCGGCCGCGGGCGGGATGCGCGGGCGCGGAGGGAGCGCGCCCGGCCCCCCGGCGGAACGCTGTCCCCGGAGGGCTCCCCGCGGGGACGGGCACCCCGGGAAAGCCGCAAAGCAGGAAAGAAAAAACAAAACAACAAAGAGCGGGGCCGGTCCGTTCCGGGGCAGCGCCGGGGAGGAACCGCCGCGGCTTAACTTTTCGCCGAGACGCCGGCGGAAATTGCCCGGGATAAAACCGGCGGCAGCGGGGTCCAGGGCACAGCCCGGCCCGGAGCGGGGTCTCTCCCCCGCAGCCCTAGGAAGGGCTTTCAACCCAGGGCCAGACCCAAGGCAAAGCGACAAAATCAACCCATCTCCCGGGCGTGAGCGCGGCTCACCTTCCCCCACCCTCGCCAAACACCTCAAACTCATACCTCTAACTAGGATCCTCCTGCAATAGTCCGGATCAGCCGAACTAGATTTACTTTTATTACAACCTTCCGTAGCTGCAGAGGCAGAAAAAGTCCCTTGCTGATCCTTCAAAAAAGAAGTAGAAATATTTCCTTCAGACCCTTTGCTTTCCTTGCCCTCTTTATGTCCGTTCTTCGAGACCCGGTTAGCTTCAGTCTCTGAACTGCATCTAACGTCCATTTTGTCTTGTTTCCCAAACATGTAGTGCAATAAAAACAAAACCAAAAAAAAAAAAAAAAAAAAAAACAAAAAAAAAAAAAAAACCGAAAAAAAAAAAAAAAAAAGCGCCAACAACGATAACAAAAAAATTATAAAAGAGTAGAAGAAGAAGAAGAAGACGAAGTCTATGCTGGATATTGCACGACTTAGGGTGAGGTCGGTGGGGATCTGTAAAGCACCTTGAGTAAGGAAGATCGGGTTTTATCCCACTGGAAAAGCAGCGGCTTCCTCAGTCCCAGCGTCCTAATGTGACTGTCCAGCTTCCCAGAGCGCCCAGTGATCAGGTACTCAACAGTACAACTCTAAAATGATTTAATGTCTGCCTTATTACAGAGACATGTAGTTGTTAGACACACAGAGGGACGCGCACTCGCTGTTTCAATTGATTACGGGTAATTTTGCAGCCTCCACATTTAGGTTACCTCATGAATACACTAAATTGTTTGGATAATATATCAGATCGTAATGGATGGTTTGTGTGCTTGTCCCCAATCAAGTAGAGTTTAGCCAGTGAATAAACTGAAATGATTGGTCTTGCTTTCAGGAAACACACAATCAAAAGACTGAGACTTCCAGAAAAAAAAAAAAAAAAAGGAGAGAGGAAAAAAAGGGTGGGGGAGAGGGAAAAAAAAACCACCAACTTTTGACAAGATTCACCCTGAATTGTTAGCACCATTAGCAGCCATTATTAACTTTCTTCAGTCTGCCTTTGACCTCCCGATTATATAGTGGCTTTCTCCAAAGCACGCCAAATAAATCTGAATAAAGCTGCTAGGAAAGGCTGAAAAAATGCAGTTGCAGGGGGGGTGAAGAAAAAGCAAAAAAAAAAAAAAAAAGCCCCCTGAATTGTAAACAAACAAACAGATCCCCAGAACGCACACACATAAAAAGTTCTTCCTTCAGGCAGATCTCTCCAAGGAAGCAGGTTATCTTGGCCAGCAGAAATCCTCGTTAACACATCTCCCCACAGACAGCCATCTTAAACTCCTACCTCTCCTTATTTCAGTCCCGATACTTGCTTTTTGTGCTTCTCCCTCTGTGTGTGTGTGTATGTGTGCATGCATGTGTGTCTGCTAATTCTGCACCTTCGCAAACACTGAACCTATTCGCAGAGCCTGCTCATTGAAAAAAAAAAAAAAAAAAATAAAAAAAGAGCCAGCTTTGTGTGCAGTGGATCCAGGAGGGGGGAGAAAGAGGGAGAGAGAGAGGGAGGGAGGGAGGGAAGGAGGGAGAGAGAGAGAGAGAGAGATAGCCCGTGAAAAATCTCAACTGTGTGATCCACTAAAGGAGAAAAAAGTTTTACTCTAGCTATTTCATTGTCTCTGCTACAATATCTTTGAGAACCGCAACAGCCAGTAATCCAATAAGACCATTGATTAGGCTACAATGATTCAATTCAAGCAAATGGCCTTGTGCAAAGAGCATGCTCCAGTCCTTCTTGTCACCTTGCAGGGCAGAAGCCCTCTTCATGCTTCTCTCCTTATTCATTCCTTTATGGGAAATGTAGAGCAAAAGGAGTGAAAGATGGCAATTATCTAATTGGACTATTAACAAACAATTCTCTGAGTGTGGCTGTCTGGCAGTGGTTCTTGGGCGAGGTGAAAGGCCACATGTTGCACTGGCCCCATTCACAAAGAGTTTAGGGGCCTGAGAGGGAGAGAAAGAATTTTCCCTGAGAATTTTTCGCACAAATGGCGGTGTATCCACCAGGCTGGCTGTTCCCTGCCTGCCAGGGAATTCCACCCACCTGAAGCAGGCAGGGCCAGCCCTGTGGCTTGGTGCAGATGACAGCAGAAGGGAGAAGCAGAACACGGCGCCCTGGCTCAGCTCCATGGGCCTCATCCTGCCTCTGCTGGTGGAAAAACCACCCACCCTCATCCCGTGGGACACAATCTTTGTCCGAGGTGGTGTAATGGAGGGAAGGATCCAGTGCTGGGGCCCAATCACCGTAAACAGGAAATTCATGGGAGGCAAAAAAAGAACGGGAGGTGGGGAGGGTGGAAAAGGAAAGAAAAGGAAGGAAAGAAAAGGAAAGGAAAGGAAAGGAAAGGAAAGGAAAGGAAAGGAAAGGAAAGGAAAGGAAAGGAAAGGAAAGGAAAGGAAAGGAAAAAATAAAAAAAAGAAAATTAAAAAAAAGAAAAATATGATGGCGGTTCATAGGTACATTTCAGTGAGTTTTCTTTAGGGGAAATCTCAAATCTTTGTCATTTTCCCACAAATCTCCATAATTTATTTATATTGACATTATCTGAAAAGTCAGGTTGAGATTGGTGAGGTGTACCTAAGATCTTCATCAAACCCTCTCATTTCAACTGTATTTACACACACAACCAGACATGGAACATCCTCATTATGGACCAGGATTCTTTTTTTCTCTACAGCCAGTGCATCTCAGTGATCTGTGGTGCTCTGTTGTTATTATCTGCTCCTACTTGTATGGCAGCCTTACCCCAAATAAACCCCAGCCCCTCTGTGCAAGGCTTCATGCAGCTACAGAGAGAGGATGGAAGGAGCTCATTTCCTCCATGCATTTGCAGTGTTGTTCAAAGGCCTGTTGGATGACAGGAAACCAGGAAATCTCCCATCCATTTCAGACAGATTTGGTCTTCCAAAAGGAAATGCAACAAGTGGATGCTGATTAGGGAAATTTTTAATGTAGCTGAAGTACAGGCTGGGCTTGGCAGGCCAGCTTTGTTGTGTGATACAGATAAACACACACGTGTGTGTGTGCCAGGCAAGGCACCACCAGCAGTCCCAGCTGGACATGGCTGTTTGATGCTAAACAAAACAAAGTTCTGCTACAAACATTTTTACCTAACAGATTTTATTTTAGACAGAATAGGCATAGTGATTCCCGTAAAAGGTTTACTGTGAAATACAGAGGCAATTAGAATTATATTTGCATAGGTGTGTGGGTGTATGTATGACATTTCCTCCATAGTTTTCTTTATGCTAATCTCTATGCATATGCCATAATAATAAACATGGAGCTATTGAACTCAATTACACTGTTTGAAGCATAATATCTGGAGATTAAATATTATATTTGTGTGATAATCTGGCTTTTTTTTTTTTTTTTTTTTTTTTTTTTTTTTTTTTTTTACCCCCTCCCTTTTTTTTTTGACAAGGCCCTGCTCCAAAGCTCAGTAAAAATCAGGAGAATTTTGTTTGACTTGTGCCATATTACGATACATACATTTCAAGGATCTTTTTGTCCATAGAATTCAGTGGTATAAAGAGAATTTTCCCAATTTGATCAGTTAAATTTGCTTTCACACATTATGAACATAGCACTGTTGAAGGTCTGGAAATTCAAATAATGAGTCTAATCCTGCAGGAAACTTGTAGTGAGCAGACAAGCCTGTCCAAACACAGCTCAGTTACTTTAATTGAGGCCCGCTCATCTGCAACAAATAGCAACATCCAGGAGAGCACTGGGAAAATCAGAATTTTACCCTTCACAAAAGCAACGTTTTCTTTAGTCCAGCAGTCACTAAATTTTATTTCACCTGTTCTCATTCATTTTTTCCCCTGCAATATGCTTAAACCATTCTTGGATGTTATGTTGTTTCAGGACATAATGTGTCCCTCTCTTACTGCCATAACTTCAGGCATATCTGTAGCTTCAGCACTCTCACATCCACACTTGTGTGTCACTGGATAAGCAGATTAAAGGTTATTTCTTTTCCCTTCAAATAATGCTTAAAATGTCTTAGCACACTACACAGGTACTCCCTGGCTGTGCTTTGCTGTGTAGACCTTGCTGCTTTTCAAATACAGTTTTATTAGTTTGCATTAGCATGTAGAAGACTGAAAAATCTGTCTCTCATTGACTGCCATTATTTACATTATTTTAATCTCTATTTCATGTACAGAAGAGATGTACATTATAGCTACTATTTCTTGTGGTCTTCTTTGTTGATGAAAGTAAATGCTTCAAGCTGAAAGCATAGTTCAGAGATCTTCTGACTCAAAGATTTATCTCAGGGTTTAATAGCCCTAAGCAGATTTTTATTCCATTAATTTGCCTGATTGTTTTGTTGCTTTTGAATTTACAGATGCCTTTGGCAAGGAGCTGCTAGGCCTTTTTTGGATACTTGTTTAGCACAGGGGACATGAACTGGTACCTTGGGGCTGAACAACTTGCTGGTTATTTCCAATTAACAGAGAGTATGGTGGTTACTCATAATGATACATGTGGTAATGTCAAGGAATTGCTGTAAAGAGACAAGAAAAAACTTATTATTTTGTGCATCAATGTTACATTTCTCTTGGACAGGGCGTTCCTGTCCAGTGTGAGAGACCCTGTGTCAGTGCAGAAGAAGTTCTTCATCAAGATGAAGGTTCACCAGAAGGTTCTTTCCCACAAGTCTCAGAAATATGTTTACCAGCAGGAGCATTGAGCACCTTCTCAAAACAAAGTGCACAGCATAATTAACAACTCTTTTGCCTTTGCAGTTACTTGCTGCAGTTGAGGACATTTCCTTACAACAGAAGATGGACTCTGGAAGTTTCAAAATGTACATGTTACTGTGTATTTAGGGGACATTTAGAAGGCATGTGCTAAGCCCTCTGTTTCAGATAGAGATTTGTTCTAGTGTGAATTGCCTTCATCTCCTGCAACTGAGCCTAGAAAATGGACTCTTCCCACTCAGGGGAGCAGTATCCTTGACGAACAGAAACGTGTTTCTATCTGGAAACTTTACGCTGTCTTTGAAGGAAAGGATTGAAGTCTTTGACACAGTTCAGCTCTCTGTGTGAAGTGGAAGGTAAGGTTGTCATGTTTGTGGTAGTATGCATGGCTAGAAACAGCTCTAATTCCACTTTCCCAGACTTTCCAAGGACTGATGCTCAGGTACATTTGTGTTTTTCAATGGCACGTGGGTCCCTGGCTCATGACATAAAAGATGTACATGAAATTAAATGTCACAGGCTCACAAGAAATCTAATGGGTACAACAGCAAGAAAAAGAAAATGTCTCTTTGCCTTACAAGCGAGAACCAACATCAAATGTTGGTATGAAATTGGGACGTAGCTGTTTCCAAACAGGCTTCATCAGGTCCCATGCAGGTGGTGTGCTCTTCATACCACCATGCATGCCTTCTGTTCTGCAAGACAACTGTTTAAAATAATTTGGCACACGCAGAGACCTATTTAAAATAAAGCATTGATCCAGATAATCTAAGTTAGCCCTTGCAGCTCCTACCTTCCCATGCTTTGCTGTGCTCCTGATTGCCAGCCTGGTGCAGAATCCCCAACCAGCTGCTTCTGAATTTTCCTGCATACTTTGGCAGTAATTGCAGTATTGTCTCTTCCAGATACTAAACTGAGCACATTGGCAGGACTCAGCAGTGCTGTTCTGGAGGCCACTAATAATGAGCATGGGTATCACACATGTATCATGACTAATCATGTTGTGGTCATTATGAGATGCTCCTTACAGTTATCAATCTGGACAGTAGCTTATTACAGAGCTTTATTGCCTGTATCATGCCCATGGCATATGCAAGCCATCTGAACAGGGCTGAGACAGGATTCTTTCCATGAGGGAAAACTCTGATTTGAGAGGAAATACTGTTTGTTCTCTGACAGCAGATTGAGAGCCTTTGGTTTCAGCCTCACCCATGTCACTGACTGCCTCTGTAATCACCAGCACCTGGGCACTCAAACTCCCTCTGCCTTCATTTCACCCTCTCCTGAGAGGGGAGTGAGCTTTACCAGCTCGCCTGGAGCACTCATGGGTATTTACCACCTAAAAGCTGTTAGACCATGAGCCTTTACTACTGGTGCTAAAACTCTCACAATCACATTTTTTCACAGAGCCAATAAAAGCAAGCTTGAAGGTTTAAACAAGAGGAGATGTTTGCAAAGGTGATGTGTCCAGAGCAGTAGATGTGAACTGCACTCTTTCAAATACTTTTTTTAATTTGATACAAAGGTCTTTAGTGTTAAAACACTTAAGTGTTTTAACACTAAAGACCTTTGCATCAAATTAAAAAAAAAAAAGAAAAAAGGTCACATTTTGGGGTAAAACCATTCATTTAGTTCTTTGATTTTGAAAGCTTAAATCAGGTCAGATTGAACACAAAGAGTGTCTCAAAAACTCATAAGCATGGTCCCAAGGATCCAGGAAATGCTGCAGAGGACAGTCATGTTGGAATGATGTCAGAGATTGGAAACTGTCCCTTCACTCTGGGGTGAGAGAAACTCTGACATTATCCTAAGGCTCACCCAGAAGGCAACCAGTAGACTTGGATAAAATCTTCCTGAAATGGTTTAAGTTTGATTTTTTTTTTCTTTTTTTTGCTGTTTTTACTTTATTATCATGTGATTGCTTTATTCCCCATATGGAAATGGAAAACATCAACAGCAACCACAAGTACAAACCACAAACAAAATCAAATCTCTTCTGGAAAGGTTTGTCTGCCTGGATCTTTTGGTTACATCCAACAAATAAGAGCCTAAACAGAAAATTGTTGAACTATGGGTCTTGAAGGTACACTTACAACATTAAGGGAAACAGAGTTACATTTACAGGAAATTTTTGATTGAATATGTAGCTTAAATGCTGACAGGATTTTGTTACCCAGAAGATAGCAGTATTTCAGAGGGATCCCTGAAAATAATGATTCAGTATACTTCCAAACATTTTATCAGGGAAAATTATGGAAAAGATAGCAAAAAAATCAGTGCACTTTGGTTTGTTAAAACCCATTGGAGATTGTGGGTCAGCTTGGCATGAGTTCACTTTATGGTGAATACTTTACCTGATGGATTTAAGCATGCTGGGAGGGTGAGCAGCACGATGGCAGACAGCTCTGAGCATGGCTAAACGAAAAGTAATGTAAATCACCAGTGATTAACTGTACAGCTCAAATAATCTGAAAAGCCCTGAATTTCCTGCAATCTCTGAGGGAAAAGAACTTGTACCAGAAGTCAGCAGTGTCTGATTTACCTCAATCTGTAGCAGCAGCTTTAAAAAAAAAAAAAGGTTTTGGTTTCATTGTATAAAGATAAAGCAGAATGCCAAAAAACCATCAGGATAGCTCATTTATGCCATATAGCAGGATTATGTCATAATTACACATTAAATCTGTGTTCATTCTTTTTATCCTCTTCTCTCTTGAGGTACGTAGTAGAGTCAAAAAATGTTCAAGAAATTTAAATAAACAATAGTTACAGAGCTGCTAGGATTAATACACAAGACACGGCAAAGACTGGAATTATTTTGATAAGAAGACGAAAATGGAGCTGATTGTGGAAATCAAAATTCTCAAGCACTGAACATTGGACTCTCTTTTTATTTTTTCACATGAGAATAAGCATCAGGTTAAATTTAAAACCCGCAAGTTTGGAATGCAAAATAAATGCCCAAACACGTCTCATCACCTGTGGGAGCTGCTGTTGCAGGAGGTTACTGAGGCAAATACCTGGGTCTGATTTTAAAGTGAGTTGGACATTGTTAGGATTAACTCATTACACGAGGCTGAAAACAATGATCAGCCTGATGGAGTCTTACACCCAGGGCTGGGCACTGCTCACACTGGGGAGTGAGGCAGAAGTGCATCTGTTTGGGAGTTAGTTTGTTCTTCCTTGGTGTACCAGGGGCAGGGTACTCTGTAAGGTACCTGAAAGACTGGTGGCATTGGGTAGGAAAAAGCCAGAGCAGTACTCTTGGGATAGCAGTTAACATTAATCCTAAATGTGGAGGACAGCTCCACCTGAGAAGTCAGGTTCTGCAAAGCCAAGCTTGTCAAAGTTTGGTGTGCTTTAAGTTTCTGCAAAGCACAGGCAAGGACAAGGAGGAGATGAGCAATAATAAGAAGAAATCTTTGCTCTGGTGCACTCCGACAGATTCCTTTGACAAAGGGATTGCAAAATTTGGAAACCAAACTCCTTGGGCATCTCTGGGGCAGAAGGTGCATTCCCTCTCTGGGTGCACAAGAGGGATGATTTATTATGCTTTCCAGTTCCTAGAAGGAAATAGTCTAGGTAACATAAGATGATTCCACTATCTCTAGAAGCCTTCACAAAAATGTAGATGTGGCACTTGAGGACATGGTTTGATGATTAACATTGTGCTGGTGCTGGGTTGCTGGTTGGAGATCTTAAAGGTCTTTAACAATTCCATGATTTTAAGAAATCCTGTAGTCCAGATCTGGCTGCCTGGATTCCAAGGCTCCCTTTTGTGTGAAAGGAGCAGTAGGAGCAGTTCTTCTAGCAGTAGAAGCACATAGCATCTTCATTGTCAGGCAGAAACACTTTGGTCAGAAGTATGGCAATTTTTACCAAACTCCCATAGTTTCCTATTTATTAATATAAAGGGGTTTAGGTGTAGTTAAAGTTTTGCTCATTCATTTAAATAGCAGAGAGATACAAATCTCAAATAATGATATGTTTCTAAAGACTTGGTATTACTAGCATATTAATTGTCTATTTTTATTGCTAGGATGTTTCTACCATTGAATAGCACAAGAGAAGTGATGTTACATTAAAAACATCAGGAAACCCCATATCTGTTTGTGCTCTTGATTGATTAGATGGATTTGTCATACAAAAAAATTGAGTATTCTTTAGGTTTTTAACAAGCTGAAACAGACTAATTAGGTAAGAGAAGAAATATGATTTATTTTATTTTTACAGATGGAAGAAATTATTATTCTTATTATTTTTATTTTATTTTATTGTATAGATGGAAAAAAAAATAAGCCCAGAGAGTGCTATGCTTTCCCAGTTGTGCCAGAGAGACTGAGATTCTGAGGGAAGTGCTCCAACTACAAGACCATCCACAAAGAAAAGAAAAAATATTCAGAGAACAGAGGTGTTAAACAGCAGGGAAGCTGAATAACTGCCAAGCCCCCATTGTTGAGTTCTCAGGTGCAGAAATGATGCCACCCACTCCGTGCCCTTTAATATGGCACAGACAACATCCATGTGATGTCTGGCTGTGAGGGACAAACATTTGGACAGATTTTAAAACGTTCTTGAAACACTGCCTCAGATCCCCACGAGCCAGGTAGAGGAGGCAGGTAAGGTCCAGCTGTACCAACCTCTCCCAGTTCAGGGGAAGGCACAGCTCTGAGAGCTGATTCCAAGCTTTTCCACAGGAATGAGGTGCTGCTGGTGCTATTGAATTTCTCTTGACTCACACTCCTGCCATATTAGGGTCAGTTCCAACGACTTCTCAGTTTGCAACCTACTGCCTGGTTAGTATGAAGCCGTTTCATGCAGTTCTGTGTCTTGGTTTTATCTTTTTTGTCGGCTCTACCTTCATTTCCTCCTAATGAAGAGCAGAATTGGACCTTTTGGTGTCTGCATCTTTTTTTTCATGGGAACTAATTCACCATTGTGTTGGCAGTGTTCCCACTGCTGTCAATGGAAATTATGTACTTTGAAGGAGAATGAGGCCATAACTGTTTAAGAATTAGGCTATTAAGACAGGACAAGGATTTTTATTTTTATACATATGAAAATTCAAAACCGCTTTGTGGAGAAAAGGGATAATAGACTGTACTTCACAGGGTTGTTTGGAGTGGTGCTCTGGTTCAGAAGGAAAAGGAAAAATGACTGTACAGATGTGAAAAGAATAGCAGAAGAGCTGGACATTCAAGGCAATAAAGCAGCCAGCAAGTTTCCTGGCAGAATAGACATGGCAAAGGGGAAACGGAGAGCTGAGCTACTGAGAGGAGCTAAATGTCAGCTGGGAGAAAATAAAAAGATGTTGTAGAACCTCAATCTAGAGTAACCACTCAGTCCTTCTCCTGCCAAACACGGGCCAGTGCCTAGCCTTGAATTAAGCAGCACAGGTCAGTGGATGTTTACACAGAAAGAGTTTTATCCCTGTGATCCTGCCAGTCCGTGCTTCTGTCACCTCAAGACGCGCGATGTGTTGGGGAGATGCCGTGTGGCACACGGGGCCGTGTTGTCACTTTGGTTCCTGTAAAGGCCTTTCAGCTGGGGAAAAGGACATCACCCATTGCCCGAGCTTGTTGGTAGTGCCACGTTGGCAGGTGGCTGCTGGGCTGTGCTGCAAACCTGGATGTCACGGGCAGCCCTGCGCTGTGCCGTGGGAAGACGGCTCCGTGTGAATAGCTGCTTCCTTAGCAGATGGAGTGGCAATTGTTGCACTGCGTGGGAAGGCCCAGGCAGCAGTCCTTTCAGGCAAATGAGCACCACATCTGGATTTCTTTTCATTTCATTATGTTCCCACTCTTTGAGTACCTCCCTCCCATCCCCTTCCTTTTAAATGGGATCTATCCAGTTGCCCGCAATCTGACAGGAATAAAAGGCTGCTTGCCTTGCAGCCCTTTCCACACCCACAGCTTGTGCAGCAGGATGTTTCCATGCAGCTCCAGCCCTGCCAGGAGCAGGGCAGACACAGCACCCTGCCCCTCCTGCGCTCAGGGGTGCTGGGAGCTGCAGGAAAAGCAGAGCAGTGCTGCTGTGTCTGACCACCAGCCATGCCACCGGAGAAGCTGCAGCCACTGGAGTAGTTGAAATATAGATGAGCACAAAGGCTGTCTCTTCCTCCAGGAGGAATCTCAGGAGAATCTGGAGACATGGCATGTGGTGCACCTCCCTGTCTGCCTTCCACCCTGCTGCCTCCCAGGCACATCCAGCAGCTCTGCAGGGCTGGGTGCTGACGCTCCTGCTGGGGTGGGGGCTCTCCAGCCGGGTGTGAAAGCCTGCCTGCAGCAGGGCCAGGCGTAGCAGCCAGCACAGACCCTGCCAAAGGAGTCCTTCAGGCACATGGAGTGTCCAAACAAAGCCATCCAACACAAATGCATTTCACAGAAAAGGCCATAGAGATGATCATCCCTTGAAATGCACTGGGCAATAAAGCTCAGCTTCCTCAGTTTAATTCACTGGGATGATTTTGCTGCTGCACTTTCATCTGAAGCTCAGTTATCCAGAATAGCAGAGCTCATTCTCTGAAATGTTAAGAAACAGTTGCATAAAATTGCTGTTTGATCAATTTGATTGCTAGAGCATGTGGAAAACTCAAAGAAATATTTTTTTTGCCCAAGTAGGTTTGCAATCAATATTTTTTTCCAGTTTTATTTTTTCAATAGAAGCAGCTTTCAGCATTTTCTATTATCAAATCCTTGTTCAAGCATTTACTAGGCAACTGAAGTGAGATAAAGGAAATGCTAATAATCTTCATTTTTGCAGAGGTGAGATGAAGCTTGAGCAGGTGAAGCAACTTCCCTAAAGTGGGATATTGAACTTGTGGCACTGGAGTGGAGCCTTGCAGGGCTTTGTGGCTCAATTCCATATTTGCAGTGCTTCTGTCCTGAAGCCCCAAATAAAACAAGTCAAACAATATAGACTCATAACATTTGAAATAAACCATCTGAATAATTCAAAATTATTTCTGTGATGTTGGGACTTCCCTATTCAACCTCTTTGAAAATAATATTCTAATGAGCCATCCAGCAAGAATCCTCTGCCTCTATGTACAAAATTTAAGGTCTACTATTGAAATTAAGTGGAAATAAAACAGCCAAGGAGTTCCAATACAGCAAGGCACTTAAGTATGTGTTTATCTTTAAACACATCTGGAGCCCCATTGACTTTGACAGGGCTACTCATATGCTTGAAGATAAGCCTGCTTTTGTTGGATTATGGCCCTGAGGATCTAAGTGCTGGGGGAATCATTTTCATGCTCTCCAGAAAGGGCTTCAAATCACTCTTGTTTAAGGAGAGCTAACTGGTTGGATGTAAACACACCTAACAAACCAATAGATCAAGATTAAGTTTTATGCTGAGCCACTTGACATCTCTAGAAATTACTTACTGTTGAAGTTTGGTCCTTATAGGAAATAACGATCCAATTATTTTTTAAGTGAAACAGAGCTTAGGAAAACCTTGATACCTCCACTTGGGAATTTTGTTTAAAAAAGAAAAGAAGAAGAAGGAGAAGTGAGACACAGCAATATTAAAGGGAATGCAGTGTGTGACTGAAGGACGGGAGAGTCGGGGATTATTAAATTTCAGCTCTTGAAAGGAGAAGCAGTGTGGTACACACCAGGACTTTGCTGTTGGTTTTGCTGTTTTGATGGTGATGCTCTGAGATCAACAAAACACATGGGCAGCAGGGCAACATACCCCTACAAAATAGGTTGTCTTGAGTACAGTATCTTTCATTTGTAGATGTTCAAGAGGATAATACAAGTCCTTGAAATCAGTGGAAATGCTCCCACTGACTCTGAAAAGCTTTGCTTCAAGCTTGGCACTGCTCATCTCACCACACTCTGCTCTTCTCAAGTGTGTGGATCTGGACAGGTCAGCCCTGCCCATCCCCTTGGAAGGTGCACAGGCACCAGGGCTGAGATCTTACCCCTACCCTGGATGCACACAATCCTCCACTTGAGAAAAAAATGTGGAAACAGCACTTGTGTCCCAGGGTCTTTGCCTTTTTCACTTCCTCACAGTCCACTGCAGGTTGTGGGGCTCTGCCACATTGGTGTGGTCTCCACAAGAGGGACAGCAGAGACCCACTTGGTCCTTGGGGTCTCAGGACTTCAGTATAGGTGTAGCCCATGCACTTCCACTCAGTCCTTCTCAACTGGCCTTGAAAACATAATAATAAACAGCAGCAGTCTGTGGGGGTTTTGTTGTTGAGGTTTTTTAAAGCTAAAACCAGAATTGCTAATACTCCACAAAAACATTGGTTTTTAAGTGTTGCCACCTCTGCTCTGTGCCGCATTGGAGGCCTGGATGGGAAAAGCAATGGGAAATGCAGGATAAGAAAGCACCACCATCTAGGCCAAACACAGCAATATAACATCACTCCAGCAGTAATGACAATGGAGAAGGAACAGAATGCTGTCAGGGAATAATGGTGTCCTGCTGGCAGCTAAATATGAAAGCCAAAGCAGAGACATTTATAAAATAAACAAGCATCAGGGAAGATGAGACTTTTATTACAGAGCAGGAAATAGTGATCTTTAACAATGGTCCATTTCAGTTTCTCTCATTGTTGCAGAAATAAAGTGGTGTAAATGAATGCTTTGTCTCATGTATGATTTATTGTTCCTCAGGCAATTACTGGACTGCATTCAATCTAGTCTAGGGGAGGGAATTGCACGTCATCTGACCAGAGGGCAGCTTGTGGGGGCAAGCAGGCCAGGAGGGGACACGGTTTGTGTCTAAGCCTCTGACCACCAGCAAAAGCAGCAGGCCAGGCTGGCTCACACTGACATACGCCATCAGAGGCTTCACATGACGACAGAAAGTTGCACTGCAGCACCGTGACATCATTTTGGTGGCAGAGCCTGGTTAAGCAGCTTCTGCACCTCACCCCTGCAGATGATCCTGCTGTGGCTGCTTCTCCCAGTGGTGCCAGCTGAGTAACTGCACGAGGGAGCAGATGGAATGAAACAACACCCGGAAAGCGGCTGTGTCCCCCCAGCTGGAGTCCTCAGTGTCACTGTGGTATCAGCTGCACAGATGGGGGCTGTGCTGCAGGGACCAGCACAGGGGGTTGCACTGAAGATGGAGAAGGGGCCAGGAGATCCCTGTGTAAGGAGTAATTTTGCCAAGGAGAGGGTGAGGCAGACCATACCCTTAGTAAGAGGATGAAATTACATTGAGACTGTGACATAAAATGTACTACGCTGACACAGAAAGCTCCCACATGCTGCCATACCATACATTTATTCTCTGTGGGGTACCAGCTCTATGTAAATGTTTCATAGAGGAAACAGCAGAGAAAGCAGCTTGGGGCAGAAGCAAACAAATTTCCAACTTCTCCTATCATTTCAGAGGAAAAAATAAATCTGCAAGAAAGATTATGCTGTTTGCTATCGAGGTGTCAAATAAGGGAAAAGAAAAAGAGCAAGAATTTGGACATAAATGAGTAGTCAAGGTGCTGCCTGGAATGAAGACTAAACTCACACTCTTTTATTAACCTTCTGTAGGGGGAAAAAAACCCCCAACAAACCCAAAAACACCCACATTAAAAACACGGTAGGGTCATGGTGACAGGAGTACTGATGAAGAAGAGAGAACACATATTTAGGTTGTCAGAGGGATGTGTGACTTATAGCAATTGGATAACACGAAACATAAAGAGAGAAAATAAAGCTGACCACCAGAAAACATTTCTTAGCAACCTCTTTCTAGTGTATTTTCACACTTTTCTGAGCTATCTGTTGGTATAACAACCTCTGGAGGCTGCAGAATAATTCCTATGGGCTATTTTAAAATTTAAGTCTGGTAAGAAAATGTTACTGAGTGAGGCTAGATTAAATAGCCTAATAGACCATTTTCCTCTCTAATTTCCATTAAGGTGATTAGCTGGAATGTTGCTTGCAGCATGTTAGTGAAAAAACACTGGAAACACGGTCATATAGTGGATCCAGTATCCTAAACTAATGTTTGTAGTAATAACAGTGATATAAAAATACATCTCAGGTATTTTATTACTCTAGTTAATGCCTGAGAGAATCACGATATTCAGCACATGCATCTTGCAACACTCCCCAGGAGAAGAGATTTATTTCAACTCCTTAAAAAGAAAGGGAGCAAATATACACAGGGATTTGGTTGTTTGGTGTGCTAGGGCAATCAGGAAAATTAATCTGAATTAACTGAAGCATGAATTTAATTTGGATCCTTCTGCCAAGTTGCATTTTGCACATAATCCTCATTCAGAAGGGAAGTGTCTTCCATTGAGTGCAGAGTATCAGGCTCTCGCCGCGTACCTGTTGACATCGATACCCATTAGCAGTTTACAGTGGATTAGTTGCACTGTCCAGTGACTATTAAACAGAGAGTTTGCATTTCTCTATCGCTTATGGTTTGACGGGCAAGCTGCCAAGCATTTTAGAATTAACTACGCAAAACCATCACCACCTCGGCGGTGGGGAAAAGAGAATCGAGAGGGCTCCGTTGGATTCCCCGGTCCCGGGGAACCATAACTCTCACAGTGTGGTTCGGATGGCGAGGGGCCAGCTAGCTGGAAAAACCGTGTCAGATTTGCGTGTTAAACAGATTACGGGTGTAAATTAAAATGACTAACAACCTTGGGATGACGGGCTTTCAAATAACTTCTCTTGTTAGGGTAATACTCCCAAGCACCTGCCGCAAAAGCCCCGCCAGTTTACCTGCCCCCTGCCCTGTGCGGCAGGAACGGCTCTTCCTGTCCCCGAATCCCGCTGCATCGGGCCCCAGCCGGAGGAAGGGGATGTTTTCAGGAACTTCTTCACTGGGAAAGTGGCGTTCGATGCTTGGTGTTTAGAGCTTTGTTTTAAACTGTGGTGAATTGGCACTACGGAAGAAAGAAAAAAGGAAACGGAAAAGAAAAAGGGAAATGGAAAAAGGAAACGAAAAAGAAAAAGGGAAATGGAAAAAGGAAACAAAATAGAGAAAAAGAAAAAGAAAAAGAAAAAGAAAAAGAAAAAGAAGGAAAAGAAAAATAGAAAATGGAAAAAATGGAAAAAATGGAAAAGGAAAAGAAGCAGGAAGATGGGGGAAAAAAAAGGAAAATAAAAAGGAAATGAGAAAGGTAAAGAATAAGAAAGAGAAAGAAAAAGAAAGAAAAAGAAAACGAAAAAGAAAAATTGCTGTGTGGAAAAAAAGAGAAGGGGGCTAGACAGACAAAAACCTGTTCTGCAGTGTCGGCGGTGCCGCCGCCCGGCCTGACAGCGCTGCAGCCCGGCTGCTCTCGGGACAGGGACAACCCCAGTCCCAGAGCGGGGCGGGAGCGGGAGCTCCCCCGTCCCACCGCGGCCCCGCAGGTTCTTCCCCGCCCCGCTCCCGGCTCCGCGGGGCGGCCGGGCCGGGCACGCAGCCCCGGCGAAGGGAGAGCGGCGGGGGCGGCTCCGGCCGGGCGCTGCACCTGCCCGCACGGGCCGGGAGCGCGGGGCCGGGCGGCCGCGGAGCCGCTGCGGTGCCTCGGCCGGCTCCGGGCCCCACGGAAGGAGCGGCGGAAGGCCAGAGGGAGCCGAGCCCGGCCCCAGCCACAGCGGCCCCGCTCTCCCACCCCCGGGCAGTGCGTGGGGGATGCGAGACCGCCCGCACCGATGCCCACCCTGGGGCTGCCCTGCCCTGGCTCCCACTCTGCCCCGGGGAAGAAGGCTCATTCCGGGAGCCGTCCGGGCACAGCCGTGGGACACGGGGCACGGCCGCGGGACACAGGGCACGGCCGTGGGACGGGACAGCGGGCACGGCCGCGGCACACGGGGCACGGCCGCGCCGTCCGTCCCCACGGGGCTGCCCGCGGCCGGCGCCGCCCACGCGCGCCCCTCCCACCCGCGCACCCCCGCTCCCACGCGCGTCCCGCCCCCGCGCGCCCCGGCCGCGCTCCCCGCACGTCCCCGCGCATCCCCGCACATCTCCGCACATCTCCGCACGTCCCCGCACATCCCCGCGCATCCCCTCATGTCCCGCCGGGCCCGGGGCCATCGCCACGGCCGCCGACCCACGCGTGTCCGGCCCTGTCGCCCCTCGGGAAGGCAGCTGCGGATCGTGCCCCAGAGCGGCCCGAGGCAGCGGCCGCCGCCCGGATTTGCAGCCCCGCTCCCTGCGGGCAGCCGGGGGTACCAGGGCCATTCTCCCGCCTGCCTCCCCCGGCACAGCCGCTCCCGGGCGGGCGGAAGCCGCAGAGGTTTCTATTCAGGACATCGGCACAATGGGGAAACAAAACTCCTTTTTCCCCCTTTTTTTCGTGCGTGCCACCTCCCAAGATGGAGCGGGATTAGGGCTGCGAGTCCCCTGCTCACACCGGGTGGGTTCCCTGCCTCTCCCCGGCCGGGCTCGCCCGCAGCCCCGGTTCGGGCGGGAGCCACTGAGCACAGTGAGGAACACATCTCACGGCACCTTGGGAAAACCGTGGGCTTGTGTTTTATTCAGCCTAGGGGAAGCTAGGATTGGAGAGATAAATGTCAGGTTGAGTTCGTAATTTTTTCTTTATCTCGTTGTAGAGTAAGAGTATAAAGCGTGTTTTTCATGGCAGGAGAAGAAGGAAAAGAGAGAAAAAGAAAGAGAGAAAGAGAGGGAGAAAGAAAGAGAGAAAGAAAGAGAGAAAGAAGGAAAGAATGAGAAAAGAAAGAAAGAAAGAAAGAAAGAAAGGAGCAGAAAGGGAAAGAGAGAACGAGAGAACAAAAAGAAAGAAAAAAGAGAGAGAGAACGAAAGTAAAAAGGAAAGGAAGGAAGGAAGGAAGGAAGGAAGGAAGGAAGGAAGGAAGAAAGAAAGAAAGAAAGAAAGATGCAGGAAAGGGGGTAAATATAGAAAATGAGGAACAATGCTTAACGTGCTCCTTGACAACTGAAATGAATTAATTTATCTTGATCAAATGCAAGTTTAAGGACATTTGCGAACTTCCATGGCACATTTTATTCTCTCGATAATGTGACATGCACATGGAAGCACAACTCAAATCCGTTTAAGGTGGTGGTGGTCTGTTATTTGGAAGTATTGCCTCTCATCTGAAAACCCATTTCGATATTAAAAAGTTTAGAATCACTGAACAACTAAACGGATTTTATTTATTTAAAAAAAAACTTTCGACAGTTTGCCGGTTGCTTTAAAATATTTCCCTGTAATGATTGGTCGAATTTTACCTCAAATAAGAGACGATTTTGAAAGATTTGTTTTTGCTTTATTTTCTTTCCCCCCCCCCCCCCCCCGCATAGTCGGTGTCAGGGCTGGTTTCTGAAAATCAAAAAATACTGAATTTTTTTTCCCTCACATTTTCTCCGTAAAATTGTTTTCTTCTCTGTCGACAGTCTTTGGGTACCACAGCAGCACAGGGAGCGTGGCGGAGGATATTCGAACGGAATAACTGAATATCTTTCGTGTAAAGGAAGGAGAACTTATATAGAATCGCGCCATCAGATGCTGCAGACAATTTATTTATGCCAGTTCTAGAGTTCGATGGTGCCGCCCTCGGGGCCGAGGGACACTGCGGACACACAGCCCGAGCGCTCTTCCGGCACCTGGGCCGGCCGGTCCCAGCGCCGGCTGACGCCTGGAAACGGCCTTTTTCCCCCAGGATTTTAGACCGGAGCTTAGCCCACCTTTTTTGTTATTTTGTTATTTCACAGGTGGTTTGAAAACCCAGAATAAACAGAGAGTTCCGCTCCCCATAGACGCTTAACCACAGCCTCTCCCCAGCAGCAGCTCCGTGGCTCCTTCCACGGGCAGGCAGAGGTTTCGGGGACAGCCCTGCGAGCCGGCAGCCACAGCCCAGCCACGCCGGACCTGCCCGGCTCCATCCCTCCCGCTCCCCTCGCCGCCGCCGTGCAGCCAGCGGCTGGCTCAGCGGGGTGTTTTCTCCTCATTTTCTTTATTTTCTTCCCAGGCTCGGGCGGACAGCCATCCCTGGCATGTGCGGGCCCGGCCGGGCACACATCGGGCCGCGGGAGCATCCCCGGTGCCGGCGCGTCCAGAGCCGCCCGCGGCCCCGCGCCCCTCCTCGGACACTCCCCGCTGCAGAAAGAGCGGAGCCACGAGGTAGCAAACCCAGCCTTGCGCCCTCTCCCAGTCCTCGGAGCGGAAAACTCAGAGTGAGCACCCAAAGCGGAGAGCCTTGGGGACAGCGGGGCGGTGCGGCTCGGGGCCGCAGCACGGCGGGCACAGCGGGCAGCAGCCCGGAGCCCCCCGGGGTGAGGAGCTCCTGTCCCCGCCGCGAACGGCCGGGCCCGGGCAGCCCCAGCCCGAGGGCGCTCACAGCGGGCACGGCCCCGTCCAGGCTCCGCGGGGATGCTCCGAGAGCGGGGATCGGCGCCTTCTCCTCTCCCGCTCCCGCGCCGCCGTCCCCCCGTCAGGCAGGGGTGACGCTCTGCTCGCTTCTCCTGCTCTCACCCTCTCTCCTCCCTCGACGTCCCCCCGAGCGCGGCTCGCCCGCGGCGTTCGGCGCTGCCGGTGGCGGATGCTGCGGGCTGGGGACGGCACAGCCCGTTCACCCCGCTGCCCGGGAGCGCAGGGGGTGAGAGGAAGCACGGCATCCCAGGGGGTTGCATCCTTTTCCCTCTGGCTTTCAGGGATCCTTAGAAACCTTGTTGGTCAGGCACGGCAGTGAGTTTTTACCGGGGCTGCCACAAGTGCCTCTCATTTGGGCAGAGTGAGGGTCCTTTCCTCACCTCTCAGGTCAGCTTCTGCGGGTCTCTGGTTGCTGGGAATGTCTAAATTCAGCAAAAGCCTCCTTCTTCCCATTACATGCACACTAAGGGTGGGAGAAGGAGGGTGTTCCAGAAGGGATGAAGCCGAGGGATCCAGCAGAAGGTCAAGAAGAACATTTGCCCCAGCCATCCCTCACTCCCAGCAATGAGGGTACCATGCTGCACTCTGCTTGACTGGGGAAGTAGATTTGCTGCCTCATTCCTTGTAGTAGGAGCAGCCCCCTCACTCCCCTCCAGCCCAGCTCATCTCTTCCCTGGCAGAGCTCCTGGGTTCAATAATTTTGTTCCCATTGGTCACAACCATCTGAGAAGTGAAAAGTTTCCTTCACACCTTCATGGGGGCACTGTCAAGGTTCAGTGACAGCTTGGAGGAGATGGAACCCTCTTGTCCCCACCCAGGAGGACACAGAGATGCAAGCAGAGCCACAGGCAGGTCTTTCCTATGCCTTGAAGACCCTGCCTTCTTAGGTGACCCATCTGGGCTTTGCAATCAAACAGCTTTTCCTCCCAGCAGGGAGCACCACCTCGCCTTGCCCATCCCAGCATAGAAATGTGTGTGTGTGTGACTCTGTCCCCCATTCCATCCCCATCCCAGTTGCTGGAATGTCGTAATTTCTTTCAATCCATTTACTCCTTGCTCCTCGTTTGTCCAGGCCAAGACTGTAAGCTCAGATGCTGTTTCAAGGAGAGGAAACAGGCTCTACCTTCCACCCCCACCACCTGTACCCCAGTGACTTTCCCTGTGGGACCCAAAGGAAAGGATCAATGGGAAGAGTGGTTGGTACCTGCTGGAGCTGTCCATTGCTTGGATGTCTGTATCCAAAATTCCTGTCAAAGTGCTCATGGGCAGAGACCTCAGCAGAAAATCTCTAAGAGACCTTCCCTTCATTTCCTATCAGGAAGGGCAGCTCCCTCCCTTCCTCCCCCAGGGGATTCTGAGTGACAAGGATGAAAGGAGAAATTGGGTTAATTCCCCAACACCACCTGTTAAACCATCCACAACCCCTTCCTAGCCCTTCCCACTGCTGTGACATGGTGATGCTTCACTGCCTGGAGCTGTGTCTGGCTCAGGGAGGAGCTCTCCATGCCTTAGTGGCAATGCTGGGTGTGCACCTGGTGATTTCCATGCCCAGCAGTCAAGCCAGCCACAGCTGGCCACCTCAGCAGGTCAGTGAGAAGCCTGGCTAGAAGCCTGTGCTGGGTGCCTTGTGAGCACACAAGGGGGCTGGAGCTTAAAAGAAGACTTGGAAGATAAAAAAGGTTGTGATGGAAGTATGGTTTATGGACTGAGGCAAACACCCATCAGGGTAGTTTCTTACTCAAAACTTCTCTACTCTTACAGGTGAGGGAGGATGCTGCAGGTACACTCACAGCTCAGAGCTGTGGAGACTTCTCAGCCACACAAAATGCAGCAGTTCCTGGAACCATTGCTGCTCACACCACTTGGCTTGGGCTTCTCTGCTTTCCTCGCATTGAACATTCAGACAGAAGAAAGAAAAGGGCTTGGAAGAGCAGAAAACATTGCATGAAAAGAAGAAAAGGAATGAAAAGAATTATCTGTGTAAGAGGGAATGGTTAAGGTGCCATTCCCAGAAGACCTGGGGTAACTTCCCAAAGAGCAGAGAAACCAAACCCAGCTGCCCTTCCCCTCCTCCCAAAACACCTGGGAATCCTCACCAGTGTTACTTAACGGAAGATTTCATCCTGACCCCAGCCCTACTGAGTCCACAGGTACCAAGGCTATATAGGCTTTGGCCATGGCTCTTCCTGATGTTAAACACTCATTCCTAAACATATCCAAAGGAATACAGATGAGGAAAAAAGAGCTTGATCACAAGCAAGCTAAGCTCCACCTGCTCTATTAGGCACACCAGTGTTTTTTGATAAGCATCAACAGGTTAAGAAATAAAATGCAGGCTTTAGAGAACTGTATTTAGATTTACAAACAACATTGTAACTGGATCAACAGGCTATAATTAGAATTTAATAATCCAAATGGAGGAGTAATATGCCCGCTGCTTGAAAAATTGGAGCCTTTCTTTTGCAGTTCTGAATATTCAGTTCTGCAGATTGGACTCCAACTTGCTTGACACAATTACTGTCCTAGTGAGGTGAACACGTTACAAATAAGAACAATAAGATCAACAATAGTTTAAGTCTAATACCATAAACAAAGGAAATAATCAGAACACCTCTTGCCCCAGCGCAATCTACACAACTGGGATGGCAAATTAGCATGGTTATTAGAAAAAATACACAGGAAATGCTATATTTTATGGACTTTTGGAAAGGCTTTAAGGCTGAAAAATATGTTTCTCAGTGCATTGATGACTTTTAGATTCAATCTTTGCAGTTACTTTTAAAGTCTACATGGGCAGGGGTGACACAGCGCAGTTGATGAATGGGACAAAAAAGACCTGTGTAAGCCAGATCCCCCTGCATGACACTCAAAGTATTTAGCCTGAGGTGTGTAATTAAGCAAAGGTTAATCCAAGAGACTCAACACACACGTGACAAGACAGGGACAGTCCCCAGCCTGTGTTGGTGTCACAACAGCCTCTGGCAGGACTCAGGCACAAAGCTCCTGCCAGGGACTGACTGCTCAGTGCTGCAGCTCAGGCCAGTTTTCAGTCCCAGACATTAAATGGAGACTTCCCCTCTCATTTTGCTTGCTAAGAAGGCATCAGAAGTGATCACCCACCGGGCTTGAGGCAGGACTTCTTTCCAGTCCTTGGCCAAGCTGGCATAAGGCAGGCCTGCTTCCAAAGGGAGATGCTGTGGTGCTGCCATCTGTGGCATCCGTGGTTTCGTGAGTGCATTGGGTTCTCTGCTGAATGAAATGTGAATGAAACAGTGGCTCAAGGGAAAGGGAGTACCAGCAGCTCTGATCCCTTGGGAAGAGAAGGGACAGCAGAAAAAGTATTACTTACAAGAAGTTTTTCTCCTCCACAGTTTTTACCACAATGACAGATATATTTTCCCATTTGATTAAGATTAGGTTGAGAATCCTGTTTTAAAACTCATGCCAAAATCCCAAGAGTAGTTAATGAAATGTTACATGCATGTGAAAATAAACCATGAATTATTAAGTTTCATTTTACATGGTTTCATTTCTATAGGGCAGGAATAATCAGAAAAGGGATCTGGCCCAGAAGGGGATTGGAAGGACATCCTGAGTCAAAAATTCAGTTGAGAGGATGAGATCAGATGAGACCCTTGTCAGAAAGGATATATATTCTCTAGTCTATTTTAAAATTGTTACTTGATTTCTTTACGCGCCTTGACTAATATTTGTCTTCTTGTGAGGTATTGATGTTTGCCAAGAAAGTAATGACATTGTGAAGTGTTTAAAGAGACCCCAAGGTGAAAGATTATGCATGTCCAGTGAGCTAGAGGTGACTAAACCAGACATAGTATGAGGATGAATGCTGGGCTCTGAGCCCTTCAGGTGTGTCAGGAACACCCAAATTATCCCTGGGTGCTGGTATGAGCCCTCAGTCTGCTGGGCTGGCTTGAAGATGTGCAAAAATCAGCTGATGGGAAGAGCCATGGCTCCTTGCTGAGGGTGTTTCTGAAGGAAATCAGGTGTGTTGCCTGGGACATAGATAGTTCCAAAACAGGCCCAGGAGCTGTCATTTTGGCTGGAGCTGTGGGAGTTGGAGGGGACCAGCTGAGTATGTTTAGCTGCTGCCTCCTGGGGCAGCAAGGACTGCACCAGTTCTCGTGCATCTTTTGGGACAGAGCCATACTTCAATTTAGGAACCTTGTAATGCAGATGCCTTGGAGCTTGTCATCCATCATTGCACGTGCAGAGCTGAAACTTCTCCCTCACAGATGGTTGGGGTTCCATTCTTGTGTGCCCAGGCAAGACTGGGATAGCAGCTGCCACTCCTTTCCCTGCTGAAACAGCAGCATGAGAGGAGAGGTTCTCTATCCCTGGCACCAGTGCAGGGCTCTGTGTGACAGGGAGGCAGCCTGGGGAACGCCCTGTGTGACAGTGGGAGATCTGGTGAGGAGGAGGTGAAAGGAGATGCTCTTAAGCTTGGCAAAGGGCATAGAGCTTGTAGGGTCTGATGTTGTCTCTGCTCCCCTTTCATTTCACTAGTTTAGAGATCAGGCAGAAGCGAGTGAGATCCAGGGGAGGGTTAATGTTATAACAAACCCCAGGTTTTTACGGTTAAAATTACACTCCTCAAACTAGCTGCATAGCTGCAGGCTATTCCCCATAGTTATACTTGCAAAACTCTGGAGATTTCCTTTCTTGTTCTCCTCCCATTGCCTGCAAAACACTGGCTGCTGTTTGGTGTGCTGCAAGCAAGAGTTCTAAGAAAAGGGGCCAGGGTGCCCAGGAGAGCAGTGGTGAGCACACCAATGGCACAGTGCCTCCAGTGTACCTCGCAATATCCAGGCAGCTGCCTGGCCTCTTGTTTCAGCTTTCAGCAGCTGGAAAATGACTGAAGAACATCTGTCTGGTCAACTGACCCAGCACTGACAGATCTTCCAGGGGCAATCCATAAAACAATGTGTAAGGGAGGTCACAAGTGATTATGGTTATGTGTGTGTGTATTTGGTGTCCAGAATTCACCAATATTCATAAGAGTGCACTGACAGCATAGAATCTTAAAATCATAAAAAGGCCTGGGGTTGGAAGGGACATTAAAGGCCAGCAAGTTCCAAAACCCTGCCATGGACAGGGACATCCTCACTACACCAGGTTGCTCAGAGCTCCATCCTTGAACTCTTCCCGAGATGGGGCAGCCACAATTTTCCTGGGAAACCTGTTCCGGTCCATCACCACACAGTAGCAATTCCCACCCCCCACCCTCGTCCTTTCACTCCACGCTCCCGCAAAAAAATCCCCCTCCATCCCTCCTGCATTTCCCGACTCGCTTCTCAAAGGCGTTTGTGCCGGGGCGATGGCGGGCAGCAGAGGCTGGGCAGGCTGCCAGGGGCGCTGGGTGTCCCTGGCCCTGCGGCAGACCCTCCGGAGCCGCTCGGCGCTGCCCGGCCCGCGGGCTTCGAGCTCTCTCTGGCGGCAGCGCGGCGGAACAGGCGGCGGGGCCGGAGCCCGAGCATCCCTCCGCCTCCTCCTGCTGCTGCCTCGGCCAATTCCAGCCGTCTCTCCTGGGAAGCGCCGCTGAAGGTGGATAGCGGGCGCCCCGCACGCGTTTGCCCGCAGGTGCCACCCCCTCGATGAACTCCTGTTTCTTTCAAGGGCTTGGAAATGGTTTCCTTGTCACAGAAATAGCGTCTTCGGCTCAGGAAGTCCATGAACTGCAAATTGCTGGAGGGTAAGAGACTATTCTGGGAAAGCACCGCTGCAGCTTGCCTTGCACTCCGCCCTTTGCCGGGCAGCTGCTGCTGGAGGCGGCGGCGGGGGCAGGAGTTGGGCTGGGGGGATCCTGCTCCTCCCTGGTGCGGCTGTTCCATGCCCCTACGGCAGGGCACAGGGCACTGGCAGACTTTTGGGTCTTTGGGAATCACTTTGCAACAAGGTTCTGTGAAAAGAGATTTTTTTTTTTTTTTTTTTTTTTTTTTTGCCAAGGTGTATCTCTTCATAGAATCATAGAATGGTTTGTGTTGAAAAGGATCTGAAAGATCATCTGCTTGTGACTTCCCTGCCTTGGAGGGGGACACCTTCCACTAGACCAGGTTGCTCAAAGCCACATCCAACCTGGTGTTGAACACTTCCATGGATGGAGTATCCACAGCCTCTTTCAGTGCCGAACTACCCTCAGAGTAAAAAAATTCACCCTAATATATGACCTAAACTCACCCTTCTTCCGCCTAAAGTCATTCTTTCTTATTCTATCTTCACACAGGGGTTTTTGGGCCACTAACCCATCCCACTGGCTATGACACAATTCACCCCCTTTTGGGATCCAGAAAAACTGTGCAGACATCTGCTATAGCCCAAGAAAGCTAGAATGTCTACAAGAGCTTACTAAAAAAAAAAAAAAAAAAAAAGAAAAAAAAAGAAGAATAGCTAATTCTGCTTTTCATATCCATTAAACTGTGTTGCATGAGTTTAAAAGAAAACAGAATCTGACCAAATTTTGCTACAATTTAGCTATATAAAGGCATTAAGTTGAATGCTTAATTGGTATAAATGGCACATTTCTGCTATTAGTGTTGGACTGCAGGCAACCTCGGTTTCAAATTAATGAACAAAAATTCTGGTCATTTCAGAAGGCAGAGAAAGATTCTAATCTACAAAGGGCACTTCCCAAGATACTTTTGCTTATGCAAACATCTGACTGCAAGGAAGATGCTATGTTCTATGTGCTGTTGGAACAAAACTTCAGCAAGGAGGGCTTCTCTGTCCTTTGGCAACCCTCTTGTGCATTTGGAAACAAACCTCAGTTATGTCCAGAGCTCCTGGATCTGAGATGCCTCGACCAGCAACACTGAAGCCAATCTGTTGGCTTGGTGAGCTCTAGAGCAGTGATTTTGCTGACAGAGAGCAGGAGATTTGGGCTGGGCATATCTTGCCAATGCAGTTATGGCATCAATATTTTGTTGAGGGGACCCTGGTCTGACAGAGTTTACTGAAGCAGTTACTGTGTGTTTCTAGCTGGGACCCACAACATATGGAAGGGAGATGATGGGGTTTGTGCCCTTGTTGTGTGCTGTGCCCTTGCTGTGAGCTGTGCCTTCTCAGCCAGAGAAGCTGATCTGCAAATGTAATTGTGATATGGGACTGTTTAGAGGCAAGCATTTCACACAGCTGTTAAGGACGGCCTTCTAACAAGTTATTCAGCACGGTGATCAGATATTTCCTCTGCAAAGAAAGAAAAAGGAAGTCCTGGCATTCAGGCTGAGAAATCCTGGCAGGCTTGGTGTGGTACCCAACAGCTGAAGTGAGCTGATGCCATGGGACTGATGGGCAGAGATGAGAGCTGAGCAACAACTCTTGAAGAATGTGCAAGAGGACAGCAGAGAGTGGCTACCACTGCCACAGTTCTCCTTCCATCAGCAGTTAGGCTGGAAGAATGAGGAAATGCAGCAGTGTCCATAAGGCATCTTGTCAAGAGTTTTCATCGTGCTCCATGCTGAGGACTGCTGGCAGCTCCATTGCTTGGGGACGCTTGTGTTCCAGCCAGGCCCCTGGATGTGGACACACCCTTTGGCTGAGATCAGCCTGCTGTGCTCCATTCCCTCTTGTTGTTGATGGAGCCAAGGTTCTTGGTGCTGTAGGACTCAGGAGGCTGTGCTTCTCCTCAGCACCAGCACTCATTCCTTCATGGGGGCATGCAGCCACCTCCAGCCCTGTCTGCTTCCCCCTCCGTGTGTGAACCACCTTCAGGGCTCATCTGAAATCTCCTGTATCTCTCAGCTGCTCAGCATTTCCTTTCTGATGTGTTTCTGATGTCCTTTTGTTTAGACAAATGACAAATCCCTGAAAGCCTTAACCCAAAGCCCCATCTCTCTGAATAAGTTGCAACCAGTTGTCTTTTAACCCTCGCTGAACTTAGAGTCATCCTGCAGCTGAGCACCCTCACATCTCAAATTCCCAAGTGAGCCTGGAGAAGGCCAGTGCCATTTAGGTGGCTTTTCCCAGCAGCCTGAGCAGCAGCAGCAGCGGGCAGTCTGGGTGCCAGGCAGTCTCAGGAAGGGCCCACAGTCCCTGGGCAAATCCACAGGGCTCATTGCACTCGGGGCCTGGGGCCCAGATGGCTCTTTTAGAAGTGCTAAAGGATTTTTCCTTGTGGAGAAAAGTGTAAGAAGACTTCATTCCACATGCAATTTCTGTAAGATGCTCCTCAGAAAAGGTGGGCAATTTTGCATGCATTTTTTCCCAGCCCAAAATATTTTGCAGGAAGAGCTTTTGTGGCCTCACTCATCAGCCCAGGCAGGATCACATCACTGAGGAATTATGTCTTAAACTAATTAGACAGGTAAAGCTACATGGGTCCAGAACCTGAAAGAGTGTGCCCCACTAAGGTGGCAAAACGTTGTTTATTGAGTCACTAAAAAGCATCTAAGTGCTATTCCCATGAGAGCTAAAACATTTGAAGGGCCAGCATTACACATGGTGAGCAATTAATAGTTTATTAGCTGAAATGGGTGGGTCAGGATTTGAAAAGTTCATGTATTCCTGCTCAGAGCTAAAGGAAAACAGCAGAATTGGAAGAAATTTGAAGACAAGTGTCCACTCAATGTTGTTCCAAGGCACACCCATCTGTGAAAGTGTCTTCACCCTTCAAATCCACAATGACTAATGAGTGCTAGGATAATGGAGTTAAAACTCTTCGAAGATTACTTTACACAAAAGGGGAAGAGAAATTGCTTAGTGTCATTAGGAAAATTGGGATGAAAACAAGTGATGGAAAATTTAGCCTGACACTCAAGAAACTCTGAGCCACTGACATGAAAGCGTGCCCAGTCTGATTGCCAGGGAGAGGAGACAGAAAGAGGTGTCTGACTGTGGGCATCTCACAGACTCCTGCCTGTGGTTTATTAAGTGCCATGGATGACTGAGGGTAGAAAATACTGTAAGTAGGATACTTTGGAGATTTACAGTCCTTAATGACCTCAGAGCTCTTCCAGATACACATTTGACCTCGATGTTGTCTGTAATACTTGGCCAGTACTGCAGCCTGCAAAAGAAGCCTTTTTATCTGTGTTCTCTTTGACTGAACTTGTGTGTGACATTGGAAATAAGATAATTTTTTTTTTTTTTTTTGTTAGCATTTTGCATGCTGAGAGTTGAGAGGGTCTGTGTCTTCACAGAGACAGTCTCACATGAATGCTGGTGGATATTTATGGCTAAAAGTTTGTTCTTATACTTGTGGTTTAAGATTCCCCTCTTTCCACCTGCCTATATACATATAATGCCACATTAATAGTAATAAAGAATAAGTATTTTTAAGAGAAAAGTGGACTTGTCATCTTGAATCTGTGTGGGTTTTCTGCCAGTTCAAAGAAGTGCAGGATTGCAAATAAATGCAGTGTTGACATGAACCATGATGCTTAGCTTTCATGCAGCATATGATCTCACATACTCTAATGTTAATTAAATTCCTAAGAAGCAGCTTTCTGATCTCTCTACAGGGAGCTTGTTTGCCTTGAAATGAACTACTGTGCTGAGATAGTCTCCACTATACCAGCATTACGTTCACTACATTAACTCAGTAAAGGCTTGGCTAAGACTTGTAGCTGAACCTCAGTAATCCCCTTTGCTTATCTGGAAACCCAGGGCTCCTGCACCGTGGGGTCTGATGCTGGTGACTCGAGGTGACACCAACCTTTCTGCTTGTTCCAGCACCCTGAAATGGTGCCACAGCACTCAAAGGAGTCGTGCAAAGCAACGAGCAGTGACCTGGCTTTGCTTGCAACGCTGTCCCCACCCTGACTGAGAGTTGTTGCCCTCTATCCCCCAGTGTTTGGTTTTGCTGGTGGCCCTTTAGAAAGGGTCTGGAAGAGTGTTGTCTGTCTAGAGCAGCTTCCCCTCCCAGCCCCAAGTGAATTCTGACTTACCACATGTTTCAGAGAGCAGAAGTGGCTGACACAGAGCTCTGCTGTGTTGGAAACCTCAGCCTTGCAGCAGCCAAACCCTCTGGATGAGCTGCACCCCTGGCTACTGGGTGAAGCTCTGGGAGAGAGAAGATATTACCAGTTCCAGAGGGAAAAAAAGATAATATTTCCTCATTTGGGGGGACAGCTGTTGTGGTTGCTCAGGTTTGGGGAAGAGGAAGGCAAGGTGAAGTCTTTCTGCCCAGGCAATGATTTGGGGGTGGGGGAGAGGGGATCAAGTGGCTGGTTAGCTCGTGAGTGACCAAAGGCTGGTCCTGTGTTTACTTACCAGGTGGAAAAGGCTCCCATCAAAGGTGTTTTCTGACAGTGTGACTTCATCCCTATTAAAAAGAAAGAGGAGGAACAGAAACTAATACCCAAGCCTTGGTTGGTCCTGGGGCATATTTAGAGTGTTTTTCTCTTGTAAATGAAATGATGGGACCACTCGCCTGGCTTTGGTGTGAACAAAGAATGAAATAGGAAATTCTCCTATTCAGGGTGAGAGTCCTGGACATCTTTGAATCCACTTAGCATTCTATGTAGTGTCAGGATGTTAATCCTGAGTGCTCTCAAATATTCCCAGAGGTTACAAGCTCAAGCACTCGACTCAAGCAAAAGCTGAGACTTTTAAAGATGGATACAAAGAAAACTAAACCTTCCCTGGGGTACCCAACACACCTTATTCTGCCAGTTTGTGCATTTCTCTCTCCATCCCAGCAGTGTGAGGTGTGCACAGTGCTAAGAATGGGAGGTGTCAGGGGAATTCATATTCCAGGGCAATATGGAATGTGGGGTTGTGAGGAGAAAAATATTTGCAGAGTGCCTTAAAAGCTGGTGTGGCTCATCTGGCAGGGTGTATTTGGTTTGCACAAATGTCATGTGTCTGCGCTGGGGCTGGGCTTGGGCCAGCACTGCTCCTGGGCTGAAATCCCACAGGGAGAGGTCTCAAAGAGCCCCAGAGCTGGGAGGGAGCAGGATAACTGTTGTGGGGGGGAGGTGGAGGAGTGAAAGTGCTGAGGGTGCTAAAAGTGAAACTTCACTGACACCACCCACCCAGCTGACCTCAAGTGGTGTGTCCTTGTGTCTTGGGGTCATATCTCATGCTCACACAGCCCTGAGATTGCTTTCCTAATGCAACTACTGCTGCCACTCGTTTTTTGCTGTTTTGCGGTGCTTGGTGATATCACCATTATACCAAAACATTCTTTTTTTTTTTGGGAGCTAAGGTATATTAATGCATTCTGGACATACTTTCCAGGGGCCTGTAGTGGGGCAAGGGATCAAATCTTCCATGATCCTTGTTAACATTCCACCTGGAATGGAATGTTTTTAATTCTCGTTGTTGTGAAGTGCTGCCAGCCTGAGGTCTCAGTCCTCTACCAAACCATATTCCCATCAGAATCAGTGCCAGGTGTAAATAAAAGCAAACCATTTAATCCATTGCCATTTATTTTTAAAAAGCACTGTCATCCTTCAGGTCACTTTGATTTTCTCTTAAAAAGGATGACATGACACTCTTTGTCAGTACAGAATGGCGAATCCAGTGGTGCTTCACAGAGGAGGTAACACAGCAGGTCTTTGGCAACATAGCAGATGACTTAATGCAGAGAGAGTTTTACTGATTATTGAAAAACGTTTCTCTCTGCCCAAACAGTGACCTTCTAGGTTTAACCTATGTAATTCAGAAATATCAGATAAAATAGCAATTTCATCGTAAGTATATTTTTACTGGAATTATTTAACCTTGCAGCTGTGGTCAAAAACTTCCCTTTCAAGCAGCACCTTACAGAGCACTCACATTTGCCCTAATCAAAGAAATGGAAGTTGGGACAAGTGCAGATTTTCTGTCCATTAATGTGGATAGGAAATGTGTATTGCAAAAATCTCTCTCAATACAAGTACCAGTAACTCAATTTGGAATAACTTGTGGTTAGTGGGATTTGCTTTTAAGCAACTAAGTTCAAATATGTAATACAGCAATAGTGGGAAATGGTTTAGATTAAGCAAATAATGTAAAAATCATTTCTGGTTTTATTTTTATTAAATTTTCTTGTTGTCACAAGCTCAGAGCCTGATGCTGCAAATGGCTGAGAAGCTCCTGGGAATTGCTAAATACTTTGCAGCACCATGTGTAGGAGGAGGCTGAGAAGATTTTAAAGCACTTTGTAGAAAAGATGTTTATATCTGAGTTGGAGATGAAAAACTGCAGGACAAATGTATCAGAATTACCATACTGGTCAAAAACCTTTTTTAGAACATCAGTGTGAATATGTTGCCTCAGACAGGGGCCCATTGGCCCAGTACCCCATCCTATTTTTACAGCTGCAAGCTATTTTCTGTTCAGCGGGTTTATTGAGCCCTGTGTGGTTTGTAGTCAGTACTAGCGACTGTTCTTCTAAGCATCTCTCCATTCTCTTTCATGTATGGCAACCCAACAACCTTTGGCAAAGACCTTTCTAGCTATGTGAGAAACCATCCTGTTTTGTTTTGAAGCAGATTTCTACTTTGCTCCTTTTGATGGTCCTCAGTTCTGCTTCCAGAAGAGGCTATAGAGAGCTGATCCCTCACCTGATCTCTCCAGAACACCTGGGAGACTGAAGACAGCTCCTCAGGCACAATTTTTCCCCCCTGGCCAATGGCTGCTCAGTCATTCTTTGTCTGAAAGCTGTCCACACCCTCTGCCACCCTTGTTGTTTTTGAAATTTTCCCAATTTTTAACTGTGCTGCTTGAGAGCAGGGTAGCAGAACCACGTTGACTCCTGCAGGTGTGTGCAGCCCGTGCATTTGGACCATAATAAACAGCTGTCCAATGTTTCAGTCCTTATTGCAACAATCCCCAGCATAAAGGACACCAGACCTATGTACATTATCTCCAAGTACGACCTCTCAGGAAGTTCTGTTGCTTTTGATTAATTATGAGCATTAGCAGTTTTTAACCCTGTGTTTCAGGTCAGTGGGGGGAAAAAATTAAAACAGAGATTGACTGCAATAAGAGGATTTATAAATCTGTTGCCAAAAAGCAAGACTGAGCCAACAAGGCAGATAACAAGAAAAATAGTGAGCACACAGGCTTATTTTTTCTTAGCTCTAAAAGTCTCTTTTTTATAGTGGAGACTTGCATACTGGTGAACATAAACTATCTTCTGATCAAATTTACTGAGAGTTTGACCTAGAAGAAATCACTGTAAGCATGTAGGATTTCTGTGTGGACATGTGGACTTGCTCCATACATACAGCTCAGTAGGTCTTGGCTGCACAAGACTGTTTCAATTTTTAATGAAAGATGCCTGGAGATGAAATATTTAACACCTCTTTCTGTAAAGTCCAACTCCCCTTACTACCACTACAGAAATTGCAAAGGGCAGTGATACTGCTTGTTGCTCCAAGTGTTTTAGAGTGAAGGATGAAAAGAAAGGCTTTATTTTTAAAGTTGGAAAGAGTTTGTAAAGATCACTAACCCTGAGTCTTGCAGTTCTGGCTTACTAAGTTGGAATGTCATAACTGAATCTTCTGTTTATATAGGAAGATTTTATTCAAGTGAGAACTAGGAGAAACGTTATTGACTCTTTTTATTTTATTTTTTTCTTGGGAGAAAAAGAATTTAAAATTCAAAAGACCCTCTTTACAAAGATTGAGTGGTATAGAGAGATTCTGTAAGCTCTCTGAAAGAGAAATTAATTGTTCTATGGTCTACCCAGGGGTTACAATTAGAGCCATCCCCTTCTTTTGATTAATTTTAAATTTTCCTGTTTGTTTCTGGGAGAAATCTTTAAAGAACTCCATCCCTTACAGTGCACATTTTCCCTTCTGGGAGCTGGAAGTGTTTCTGCTCTATCAATGGCAAGCTGTTGTTCAGGAGAAGAAACTTTAAGCATGAATTGTCTCCAGTGGAAGCTGATAGGAGCTGGTAGCCCATGTGTGCATTACAGTGCTGGCTGATCAATAATAATTCAGGGATAGAGTGGCGTGGCGTCAACTGAGAAGTATTTCAGGGCTTGATCAGTTCTGCTTTTCCGTGGGGACTGTAGTGCAATCTTCACTTATAAAGACATGTGATCTGAAAGCCTGAGGCAGAACAATCCTTGTTTTCACAGAAGAAGGTTTTCTTGGCTGCAAAAGCTTTTACATCTTCATCTTTCTTTCTAAAAGCGGTGTCTTCTCCACAAAATTTTATATTAAAAAAAAAAAAAAAAAACATCTTTCTTTCTAAAAGCAGTGTCTTCTCCACAAAATTTTATATTTAAAAAAAAAAAAAAAAAGACGAGCTTAGGATGGCAACAGCATCACAGCCTCTGCGAGGTAAAATGACATGTAAAAAAATATTTTGGGCAGTGTTTCCTCATGCCTGCTTCATTGTGTCTCTTGTCATCTATGCTTTTCTTGGGGCTCTCATGTTTTCCCACATTGAAGGTACCCGGAAGGCCACAGTAAGTGAAGAATACAGAACATTTCTGCACAAGCTGATGTACCTCGCCAGAAGGTTATCAGGTATGTACTGGAATTTCAAAATGACTTAACTGCACAGGGAGCTATTCATTGTCTTGCTTTCTGAATAAGTTTTTTTTTCTTTTGAAGACATTCTTTACAATACTAGCAGCTGACCCTGCAAACAGGATTTTCCCTCTGCCTAGCTAATGACTGCTGTTTTCTTCCTTAGCTGTGATTTTTGACTGCAAGCTTCCCCAGTCCTTGTGTTCCTGCCTGAAAAGAATTTTCCTGAGATGCCTGTGTTCTCCCTTTTTTGCCCAGGTTCTTACAAAGCAGCTGTGATTCCTGTGATATTTCCTTCAGTTTGCTGGGGGCTGAATCCTCTCTCTCAGAAAGTTTCTCCGGCTGCCTCTTCCCTGCTCTGAGCTTCCCTGCCAGCCCTCTGGTGATGGGATGCTCAGAGGGAGACGGGTGCAGCTCTGCACCCCAGACCCAGTGATGCTGATCGGAGGGGGTAGAGGAGAAAAGAAGGGCTAGAAAACCTCCTGAGTTTCACTCAGGTGGCTGTGCTGGCACAGTGATTAGTTTTAGGTTATTAAATAAGATAAATAATGTCCTTTCCAGCAAAGCTCAGCTGCGGGGAGGAGGAAGAAGGGTTGCAGGATTCACAGCAGGGCTCTGGGCAGTGACATCCAAGCGGTTCATTTAGGTTCCCTGCTGCTGACCCCACATTTCTTAGTGTCTTTGGGTCAAAAGAAGACTAATCCCCTGGCAAGTCCAAAATGAAACAGGACATTCAGGCTGGAAGCTGATTACTCAATCATCTTGTCCTGCTTCTTTATATTTATGTTTATTTATTCCCTGTACTTTTATTCACCAAAGCCACTGAACCCACCTGATTTTTTCAGAGGTGGGGGTGAGGGACTTGAAAGGGGAGGGTGAGAAGGTGAATATTTTTATCTTTTAAGAGAATATGAGCAAATCCTCAGCTGCAGTATATTTCAGTGGAGTAGCAGGCAGGCTGCTCCCTGAGTGGTGGTTTGCAAACACTCACTGTGCCTCCTGCTGTGACTGTGACAGACAACGGGACAGATAACGTGACAGAAAATGAGAAGTTTAACAAAGACATCCGTGAGCTTTTCAACACAGCTGACCCGGCCTGGTTTATCAATCCAGAAGAAAGATGGAATTTCTTTGGGTCTCTCTTTTTTTGCTGCACAGTATTCACAACTGTGGGTAAGTACAAAGTAACACCCTTCAGAATAAATCCCCATTGCTGCTTTCTCTAATGCATGTATTCCAGAGAATTAAAACCACCCCAGACAAAAAACCAACCAACCAAACAAAGCCCACTCCTTCTAAAAGTCCAAATCCCATTGAATTTTTCCCCTGAGTATTGCTGATGAGTCTGCAAGCAGTTCTGCAAACACAGACTGCAGAGACATAGCTGAGTCACAGAAACAAGTCACAATTTAGTAATTAGTGACAGTACACACTAATTAACTGCATCATTACATGTATACTATAATATGTATTCATTTATGATGTTCACAGAGCTATTGAACTAAAAAGAAATCTCCATTTTTCAGTCAAACCATTTCCTTCCCACTGTTGTGTGTCCTCTTGGGTAATGTTTTCTTCCTGAAAAAGGTAGTTCATAATGCATATATTGTTTTTCAATTGCTTCTCAGTTACTTGTGTCTAATTCAGCTTTGTTAATCTGTGGTTCTGTAATTAACCACCGTGTTCACATTTCTCTGGGTTAACAGCACATGATAGTGTTTAAGTCACACCTTTGAAATCTTTCAGTCTGACTTCATATTTCAAAGGAGGACCTAGATCAAATAGAAACATCTGCTCTGATTTTGGCTTCTTCTGCATTGCTAAATACAACTCCTCATGCTCATTCCCAAAGCTACTTTTATCCCTTTGTTAATCTTTCTCAAATGCTGGCAAGTACAGGCACTGTCTGTCCAAATTTGTCATAATCAAAGCTGGATGGGAAATATTCCCACAGGATTGTATCAAATTGCAAAGACATTTCTCCACTGCAGTAGGATGTGCTCAAGATCCCAGCATGGGGATGCATCCTACTGTAAAAGAAAAACTGAATCTTAAAAAAAGCTTATCCTACACAAGGAACAGTGTGAGAGCTGATGTACTCACCCAGAGCCCTTGTGTGCTGTGTCACAGCTCAAACCTCACACTCTCATCTCTCAGGTGGCTGCTCAAACTCAGCAGTTACAGACAGAAGTCTGGGTGGCCAGAGACACACTGGGGGTGAGACCAAAATCCTCAGCTCTGTGAATATTTCCTGGAACAAACACAGCAGCCAAGAACTTTTGAAAGGAGATGTTTTATCAGAAAGCTTTGATTCAGCAAGCTGATGAGAAGGCATATTGTGGGAAATGTCTTCCCTGGGTATATTTACCCCCCTCCATTAACATGGGACTTGACAAATGTCCCCATACACTCTGACCCAACATGTTATTGGGTTTTATTTCTAAATTGCTAGTATTTTTTGCCTTCATAGCACTGAGTATTAATGCATCTTCCTCAGTTTTGACCTGAGTTTTGGGAACAGCAGAAAGCCTGGAATATTTGCTGCTAATAGGTGGAATAGGTGGCTATTTCCATTGCAGTGGGTTTGTTATTTGCAGTATCAGGAACTTATAAATCACCTTGGGATAGAATAAAATTATCTACCTTGAATTTTCTGGGAAAATTGAGGTATCTAGTCTGAAGTTTGATGGTCTGAACTGGCATCTCTTCACTGCCTGGGGAGGCTGCCTAGTGGCTCAGCTAGGATAGATTTCTGGATAGCTAAATTCAAGCTCAGTATAAGATTTAAGCCTGGAAAATGCACAAGGTATTTTTAATGCTCAGAAAACAATTTAAGAAAAAATAAATAAGATCACTCTGTGCAATAATGACAATAATCTTCCCCAAGTTCTTCAACAGTAAAGATTAGCATTCCCAGTTAGCCTGTGGGGAAGAGAGTGACCAAGAATAAATGGTATTTCAGTGCCTCACAGCAAAGCAGGGACTGAGGCTTTTTTTTGGTCTGGGTTCAGACCAAAGGCTGTGGCAGCCACAAGTGAAAACATGCATGGATGACGAAAATGAGGGAAACCATGCCTCAGCATATGAGCTGATAATCTGACAAGATAAGTACTTGGCCTAGAAGCTCATCCAGTAAAGAGCAGGGAAGAGAAGGAAGAGAAGGAATACTCAATGTCTTCTGAAGGATGAAGAGAAAAATGGTTGTTAAAATTTAATACAGGTACTATAATACCAAAGTTTTCTCCCACTATAATGGAAAAGCACTGGTTTACAACTTGAGTTTCATATCCAATACGTTAGAGGAAGGAACTATAAATACCCAAACTGGATTTAGGGAAAAGGCATATCTTCTGCTACCATTTTATGTATCACACCTCTCTCTTTCTCTTCTCTTCTCTTCCCCTTCTTGTTCTTGTTCAAGGTTATGGTAATACCTACCCTGTGACACGGAGTGGGAAGTATCTC
The DNA here is from genome assembly GCF_017590135.1 of Pyrgilauda ruficollis. Classification (NCBI taxonomy): domain Eukaryota; kingdom Metazoa; phylum Chordata; class Aves; order Passeriformes; family Passeridae; genus Pyrgilauda; species Pyrgilauda ruficollis. The sequence goes on along the minus strand of NW_024513654.1, from coordinate 6,436,389 downwards.
TGTATGTTGTATGCTTTATTTGGGATCCCCCTGATGTTCTTGGTCCTGACAGACATGGGAGACATCCTTGCAACTGTCTTATCCAAGTCCTACAACGAGTTCAGAAAACTACAGTCAAAAATTCTTGCCTCTAAACTCTGTTCTGGATCCACATGTAGCAAAAGGAATGAACTGAAATCCAGGGCACAGTCTAAAATAGTCATCAACGAGCCCCTGACCATTATGGAAGTGCTGAGAAGTCAGTCAGGTATGAAACCAGTCAAATATCGCAACGTGGAACTTTTTGAAATGTTAATTGCCAGGGAGAATGAAAACACACAACCAGCAAGAAATAAAAGCATGGAGAGATGGAGTTCATGTCCTGAACTAGCCAGGGAAAAGACGGTGTCCAGAGTAATCGAGAATTTCGACAAAATAGGAAAAGAGTTAGAAAAATTAGATGTGCCCATTGTATTGATGGTGCTCGTTATCTTTGTGTACATCTCCTGTGCTGCTGCTATTCTTCCAAACTGGGAAAAAAATATGGATTTTCAGGAAGCCTTTTATTTCTGCTTTATCACTTTGACCACTATTGGATTTGGAGATACTAAACTAGAACATCCCAAGTTTTTCTTGTTTTTTTCCCTCTACATTATAATTGGCATGGAAATTGTCTTCATTGTTTTTAAACTGGGCCAAGACCGCTTAATTGTTCTGTATAAAAAGGTGATTTCATTTTGTGCAGAGAAAAATATGCCATCAAAGAAGATATATCCAAAATAAGAGCAGTCATTTCTCCTTCACTTGTCAGCATTGGCCACTGCAATGAGATGAAATTGTTTCTGTGCATTTCTGCCTTGGGCTGGCAGGTGCCATATTTTAATCTGATTTCCTCTGAGAAATGACTGTGAAATGGCTGAACACCTCTGGAGGCACTTGGTGAAGGCATCTCCAGGGAGTACCTTCCAGAGGGGTCCCTTCTCCTAAATAACCACAGATGCTCCATGATGAAGAAGCTGAAGGCTCTCCCTGCCAGTTCTCCCTGACATTTTTGCAAAGCTCTGACTTTCTGCAGTCTTTCTGTCCCCTCTCCCACTGCAAGCAAATTCAGGAACTTTGTTTTCAGTACTTGTCCAAGCAAGACTCAGATCTCCTGGAAGGTCCTGTCCTGCCACCTTCTCTGCAGCCAGCTTGGCTGTGTCTGTCTGTCCTGAGCTGTGACACCCTGCTGCTGCCATCTGCTCCTCATCAGAGGGAGCTGGGGAGGAGAGGTGTGGACCCAGCTGTTGTGTATGGCAAACACCACACCTGGCACAGCTCAGGGAAATGTTCCATGCAAAGGAAGGACACCACATTTTCCCATCTCTGTCACCTGTCCAGAAAACAGAGAATTGCTCAGGTGTTCAGGGCTGGAAGCACTCCTGCTCCATCATGACTCGTGGTGTCTGTGCTGGAATCAATGTGTGTCCCACGATGTCCAGCTCCCAGGTGCTCAGGGCAAGTTCTACTCCCTGGTGGTGTCTAGGGAAGGCACACAGCAATCCTGGAGTGGCTGCAGCCCTGGAGTGCTGCTCCATGTCGCTGCTGTCACAGGAGCACCGACCCCAGAGATCCCCACTCCTCACCCCCATTCCACTCTGCACAGGCTGCTCCACTTCTGGGAGCTCCCTGAGCCACCTGCAGAAGGAAAAGCCCACCTGTGTCACTGGGATGTGGGGAGGATCCTGTAATTATAGAATTGTGGAGCACATTACGATGAGAATATAATTGTTTCCTCAAGATTTTGCCTATATTACTAATAATTTGAATTGTCTATAATAGCTTCTCATTAAAACCAATAATTTAGAATAAAATATATAATTCATATAAAAGAAATCACTAACTTTAATTAACCACGTTTAACTTTTGATGATATGCATGTCCACTAAGTGTGAACATCTCTAGATAATAAAAAATGCTTGATGATGACAGAATGTAAAATATTCTCCATTAGGAAATTTACCAGCTGGAGCTGAGATTTTCAGAATATTTACATGCCATCTTATGCCTGTTTCACTCCATGTATGTGGCAATATGTATTCAATCCTTATTAATAATTAGATGCAATTAAGCATTGATGATATGCAAGATATATAATGACTGATAGGAAATAAAAAAGTGTTTTATAAGAACAAAAATAAAAACTACAGAAGCTGGATGAAACTTCAGTTAACTCTGTCATGTTTGCTGTGATTTTGGCCTTATGTAGAAAGTCCCTTCATTCATATCACTATTCCCATATTACTTAATTTTGTGTCTTCAGATTAAAATCAGTGTAGAGCTTTGGTGCCATATCAAAGTTCTCAGAAATCAATGACAGGACTTGCATGGATCAGATAACTGCACTTCCTGCCCCTCAAGGTTTTCCTTGTGATATTCTACACCTGTCAACATTATTAATAACTGGTCTGTATGTAATTTAATTTGTTTCTGTCATATCAGTGGGATCTCATTTATGGAGAGCAGTTAATCCTGAATGTATGTATATTTCTCATTGTCACAGTATCTTAATACCTTCCCATTTACTTTATGAATTTAGGGAATTTTGGCTGGATTTACAATAGAGATTCTGCACCAAATCATTCTAGCTATGGCCAAGGGATGGCAGTAAACAGCTTTCTTTCCTATAGAACCTGTCAGTTAAGGGGGATAAAAATTGATTTTGTAGGAGAGGGAACAAATCACATAACCATTACTCTCTATAAACCAATAATGCACCTGACTGTTGAATATTGTGCAGAGCTCTGGTCCTTCACCTCCCAAAGGATATGTAAATTTGGAAAAAGGTTTATAGACCAGGGTAAAGGATGAACAAAGATAGAGAACAACTTCCATGCAGGACATGTACAGGAGCTCTTTAGTCTGGAAAGAGGTGAGAGACTGATGGAGAGATGTGTCACATTACAAGGGCTCAGAGAAGGGAAACAAGGAATGATGGAATGATTTTCAAACATCTTTCTTTATGAGAGCTGGGGCTGACAAATGAATCCCACATGTGACAGGCTTAAGAAAAGAAACAGAAATAGGAAAAAATGGTGCTTCACACAAGATATAATTAAGCTGTAGCTATTCCTTTTCATGGGAGTATGTGGCAATTAAAACTTCCCATTAGATCAATGAGAGATGGGAGAAAACCATGAAAGAAAAACATTAAAAACAATTAAATCCAAAGATAACAATTCTGCCTTGATAATCACTGAGTTCTAAATTAGGTGATGAGAAGAACCCTCTCTACAGATTTTGCTGTTCTTGTTTTCTTCCTTTGCAACCTGCTATCCCTCACAGACAGGAAGCATTCTGTCCATCCTGTTCTGGCCTGATTTCCACGCCTGTAATGCATAGAAACATATTGCTATAGAGCTAAAAAGCCACTCAGCAAATTCAATGCCTGAATAGATATTTAGTTTCATATTTGTGTGCTAGGTAGACAAACCAGTCCAGATTGTGCAAAACGTATCACCAAAAATTGTGATTTAGGCAACACAACACAATGAGTCTGCAGTAAAAGTAATGTGGTCACTTGGCTTGTGTCATGAACCTAAAGGAGGGTGGAGAGCTGGACACACATTGCATTGTCAGGTACAAAAATGTATTTCTGTCCTCTGTTCAGGTGCACTGAAACAGTGATCCCACACAAACAGGAATATCTGGGCCTGATTCTCTTGCTCTCAGAGCTGGGAGCCAGTTTCCAGGTGCAGAGCAGCAGCCTTGGGCTGACAGTGGCAGCAGCAGTTCACACTGCAGAGCAGGATCTGAATGTAAATACAGCAAATATAGCCAGAGAGCTAATGAAAATGAAACAAAGTAGTGAGTAATGGCTCATTTAGTGCATAAATATTTATGATTTGACTGTTCTTATCGTGGACTAAATCCTGGAAGAATTCACAGTCTCTGCCCACAGAAGTTTTTATTCAACAAAATTGACATGGAGATCAGCTTTGTTTGCTTCAAAGCAGTACAAAATATTGCTTTTCATAAATTTTCCCCCATAGGATCTGCATGAGATGGTGGATTAGATGTGAGGGGCTTCATTGAAGAACTCTTCTATCAGGAAAGACGTGACTGATGGGGAAAGAGCTGCTTGATGTGTAACCCACAGCGGATATGAGTTATTACAGCCCCAGCTGGAGAGCTTTACAGATCAAATGCACTTGATGCTGAAGGATGCTGGATCAATCACCCTTGATTGGGCCAAGATGGCAGCTGTCACGAGCACTTAGGAGCAGAGGGCAGGGTATCCCTGGTGTGGGAATCACAGGGAAACCATGGGAATGAGTGGAAGGAGTGGGAAATAGAGGGAGAAAATGACAGCAACGGTGGAGGAAAAAGCCATTTTCTGGGTAGACATAAATATGGTGAAGAGATGCTTGAGACTGAAAATACAGTGGGGGCTGGTTCCTCTGGCTTGGGAAGGTTTGTGCAGCCAGCTTGGTTGGAGGGCCCTTCTTAAACCAGCCCAGTGGTTATGGGTGATGGGCTCCAGCACAGGTCTCACCACCAGCAGCCACAGCAGGGCAGAAAGTCTGTGCAAGGAATCCTCCTGAGAGATAAAACACGGTCAGAAAGAAGATACAGGGTCTGGGCTGAAAAGCTATTAATGAAGCCATCAGAAACATTCCTCTCATCCTGGTCTTTGTCATTCAAAGAATGACATTTTGTTCACAAGCATCTTTTGCATGAGCAGGACGTCTGAGGACTCAGGAAATTCTTAGTGGGATGTAGGACTTGTCATCTGTGTGCCAGTGCTTCAGATGTAGTCCAGATTTTAGTGGGCTCCATGTTGATAACATCTGATAACACTTTAATGGCTTTTATGCTTTTTCAACTTGTTCCAGGTGGAGATGCACCCACATCATAACAACACTGCCATATAATGAATGCTAATTGCATGTGTGGTTGCAGCTCAGCAGAGGCCAAGGCTGGGACTCCAGCTGGGAGCAGTCCCTGCAGTCCTCTTTGCTTCCAGGTTCCCAGCATACCTTGTGATCCTAAGTTCCAGACCACAGGGAGCATCAAATGGAGCACGTGTGGCTGTTGCATGCGAGTGTTCTGTGAACCCAGAAGGATGGGTCTTATCATTTAACCTGGCTCTCATAAATGAAACACTCTTTGAAAGTTTATTATTCTTCTATATAAGTAACAACAGTATTTTTTTGTTGTTGTTATTATTACTATTAGTAAGCATCTCCACAGGCTGTATTCAGCATGTTCTGCCAGGACATACTATATTCTAAGACCAACTTTAAGTATTTAGCTGGGCTATATTTCCATTCCTTCCTCACCTCATGCACCACCTATAAGTAGAAAAAATATTTTTCAAGCCATCTGACACGGCAGCCTGCATTTGCACACAGAGCAAGGGAGATGAAGTTGCTCAGGATAAATTTCAATTGTCTCTGTTAAAGTACACAGGCACAGATAGCAGCAGAAATATGAGGAATTTTCTCCATCACTCATATAGCAAATCATAGCTATGTGAAGACAGCAGATCTCTCATATATGAAGCCAATATTTTTAGGATAGCAGTCTGAGGTCGAAGTGCAAACCTTCATGAGCAATGAAGTCCATGAATGTATTGCTTGTACGTGCCAATAACTGATTGTCTGCACGTGGTTTTCATCAGAGAGTTTTAGGAAGTGCTTGAACAAATGTTATTTGGCTTGTGTGCTCATGGGTTTGCATGTGAATCTAAGCTTTCTTCTTCTTTTTTTTTTTTTTTAGTTAAAAATTCAGTCTCTGAGCAGATAAAATGTAGTTCTTTTGAGGTTAGTTCAGGCTTTTTCAAAATGTTGAAGCTCTCTGTTTGGCTGGAGACAGAATCCTTCCGACACTGATCTTGTGCATAAAACTTTATGTCTGTGCATTTTCAGGACACACCAAAGTCCAGAGGAAAAGGAAAGCAAGAAGCAAGAAGGGAAAGGAAAGCAAGAAGAAAAGAGTAGAAATTCGACAGTGAAAAATGAATTTCTATGTTAGGCATCTACTGATGAGAAATCAGGGTAACGATGCTACCAACATTGATTCATTACATTATCTGCTTCCACAAACTGCTGTGTGAACAGGAAAATGGAGTGAGAGAACACCACAAAACCAGCAGATAAAATTGCCAGTGTACTTGATGTGCTCCTTGATCTGCTGTGCACTGCAGACTGTCATCGTGCTCTCTGATCTGTGCCCTGTGGGGGAGTGTCACTACAGGACACTAAATAACACGGTGCATACATGCTGCTTTTTCGAGGTAAAAAGGGACTTTTTAATTTCTGACTCCAACTTTAATAGATTTCCAAAAGTGGCAGTGGATTGGAGGGTGAAAGTGCCGCCTCTCCAATGACACTGGACAAACCAACAGTCCATCAAATTTCTCCTCCTCCATAAAATAATGCAAAACAATAAGTTATTTTACATAAAGTGTGTGAGAAAGTTCATTACAAGAATGCAGACATCAGAAGGTTTATAAAAACTTAAAAAATCAGGGCGGCAGGGGAGAGCCACCCTTTTTCTGCCTTCTGTCACACGTGGCAAAAAGATCTGAGAAGCAGTACCAGAGCTGGAGGCTGGGGTTCTCACTGTGGGTACCAGACACTCACTTTCTAGTATTTTCCCCACTTTATACTTTTCTTGTGGAAAGTAATAGGAGATGTTGCTGCCAAAGGAATTTGGGAGTTTGGGGGATTCAGTTATCTATTAAACCCTCTGCTCACCAGCTTGATAATGCACATGATTTTAAGCTGCTGATCTCTCACACAAGCATCCAAACTCTCAGGAGAGTACTGACTGCCTAGATTTCACTGATGCTTAATGGATGGTCCAAACACACTTGCCAGCCAAAAGCTGCAAGTGTTTTCAAAGCAAATCTGAGTGTAGGGTGTGTTTTTGGCTGAAGCACAAAATGTTGATGGCGAAGAGAGGGCAATTGGAAAGGCTTTAACATTTCCACCTTTGAATGGCTCTGTGAATTGAGCCATTCATGTCAGCAAGAAGGGAAGGACTTGAAAGATAAAGCTCTTTGTGATCCTCCCATGCTGTCACTGTAACTTCTGACACAGAGACATGTCAGGTCACACTGCTGATGAAAGAGGGATGGCTTTCTCCAAGGCTCATTCCAAGCTTTTCCCCATCTCCCAGGAGAACACCTAACAATGGTATGATCTACTTCAGACAAAGCAATATATGACATTCTTGATAAAAAAAAATGTTTCTCAAACAGTTTAAATAGCCTTGTGACAGGACAACCTTGTACGTCCTGGGAAGAGGAAATAAGAGAGCAAATGGAGGCTCATGAATTTGCCTTGGAGTTCAAGAGCAGCACATAATTTGCTGCACTAAGAAGTCTGATTTTCTGAATGGGTCTCTAAATAGTGAATGCTTGGACCAACATTTGACAGCCAACAGCACCTCTTTTCCCTGCAAGAAATGGTTTTTACAGCAATTTTCTCTGCCAAGGAAATGAACACATTTTGTGCTCAAAGAGATTAAATACTGGCATGGGTGCATGTGTTTGCCTTCTAAAAAAGCCACATATAAATGGTATTTAAGAAGGAGAGGTCTGGATTCTGATCTTCTTGATATCCATGGCAAAGCTCACAGTGCTTTAGAAAAATCAGGTTTGGAGAGAAGTGACAAATAGAATGTTTTGCCATTAATCACTTTGATCTTGGTTTTAGAAGAGTTATTTCATGTCTAAACTGCCCTCACATGGGAAGGTTTTTTCCTATAAAAAACTGCCGAAATTACTGATTATTTGTCTTTTTTTCTCTTGAAAGGACTAGATATTTTTCCAGGTCAGCAGCTCTGACCTGAAATCAAGACATGGTTGCAGACTCTTGAGAAAAGGAAATTTCTCAATAAATCCAAATTCTTCTTGATCAAAGCCAGACAAACATTAAGATGTGTCTTATACCTACATTAAGCAGTCATGTGGTTATTTTTTTTTTTTTTTTGTGGTTATGTTTGCCTTTGGCTTTGAAGAGAGTTCCCATCAATATCCCAGCATGTCTCTGGATCCCCAGGAAGAGCCTGGGTGTGATGTGTTCTCTGGGACAAGGCTCACCCTTTATGGGTCAGAGATTTACTTCTTCCTTGGAGAAGCATGGATATATTCCCTCTCTTGGCCTTGTTTTCCATTAAAAGGGAAGCAGCAGCATCAATAATAACAACACTATAAACACAGCAACTAAGGTGGTCATTAAACTCAGTCTCCAGGTGACTTTAAAATAGATTTTAGGGATGATGTTCCAATAAACGCTTTGACTTGAGCTTAATTGAAGTCCAGCATTTTGAGAGTCAGGTATTTCGTTTGTTCAATTATAGCTTTTACTGAAGGGAGCGGGAAACCATGCTAGAAACTGTTCTCAGCATTTCAGTGTTTGGAAAAAGGTGTCATAAAAAGCCATTAGGGAGTGTGTTCCTGTAAAATTTTCCAGCCTGCCACTTCACACAGAAGGATTTGAAGTGGCTGACTTTGGCAAATGCTGTTTTGATCTAAAAATCTCACCTGCTTTTTAGTCTGAATAGCATCACCATGGGGCTATACAACCTTTCAGAGCAGCTCAGTTATAAATAAGGAGACCAAAAGATTTGGTCCCTGACTCTGATTACACTTCCAGCAGTTTCAGAGGGAAGCAGCTCTGTCAAAGTCAGAAAAATAATGAAATTATAAACCCAACTTGGGATTGAGGTCAGGCTCCTTGAATTCTGTTAATAATTATTATTTCTGGAGTTTATTATCTTTATTATGGCAGTTCATTGGAGCATCTTAGATAAGGAATATAAACCCCCATTTATCTGAGAGTTTCGAGCTGCCTGCCTGCTGCAGAGTGCATCTCAGTAACTAAAGCAGCCCTTATCACTTCCTGCCTGTCCTGGCTGAGCAAGAAAGAGAAACTCCTTGTGGCACATGCACAAATATGTGTCACTGGGTGATTGAGTAGGTCTGTGGAGCAGCTGCGGTGTATTTCAAAAAAGAAGGAACTCAGTGAAAGAGGAGCCCTGAATGCAGAAGCCTCCTGCAACACCATGAAATTTCATGACACTTCCACATTTCAGGAAGTGTCTGCATTGCCCATCTGTCCTGCTCCAGCTGTGCCACTTCACCCCACCAGCTGTGGTCCAGCTCAGGGACACGTGGCCTGGCCAATCAATCAGTGAATGCCTGAGCAATGCACTGGCTTTGGGTGTTAGTATTCATAAATATCTTTATAAATATCTCTCTACATTAATCTCTTGGATAACTCTGAATACTGAGGAAATACGAGCCTGTCAGCCTTCGGACATTAATTTAATTTTCATGATGATGGATAGCTCTTGTTCAAGGTGCTTGAAGCTGCCTGGAAAGCTGGAAAAGTGGTGTAACCCAGCACAGCAATAATTTGAAAAGCACAGATCAAGGAAATCACTTTTCTTCTCTCCAGAGTGGGAAAAAAAAAATGTGATAAACTTGCAAAATTTCAACTCATCATCACATTTTATGAGACTGGACTAGAAGGCATCTATGTCAGAGAAGTACATACATAGGAGTGTTTATAGTCATATTATTATATTGCCCAGATTAAGTGATTTATAGTAAAAGAATCTGCACTCAGGGGTCCATGAGCATCGATTCTTCATAGGCAAGAGTTGCCTTAGGACTAAGATGAAACAGGTGCAGAAAAGAGATCAGTCAGAAAAGCAACCACACTTGAATGCTTGTTATTGCTGAGAAGAGACTGAGACACTAATAGAGCCTTACAGGAGATATTTCAATTCAGAGCCCTCCTGGCTCACTCCCTGAAATATTTGTCAAAATTGGACAGAAAGATGCTTAGCTGGAAGAGAGCTTCATAGCAAGAAGGGCTTGAAACAACATTATTTAGTGAGAAAAGAAGAAAATCAAAGCAAAGCAGATTATAATGTCTGAGAGAGAGCTGGGCAATGGTCTGATAGGTTAGAACTGTCAGACCTGGGAGGGACGTGAACTCCTGGACAGCCCTCCCTTCACTTCTGCAGGTCTATATGGCTCTCTGGAGACAGCAAAGCAAGGAGCATCCTTTCATCCCTTTAGCTCTGCAGAGAGATCTCTGGGTCACTGCAGTCTGGAGAATACACCCCTGTTCCTTCCTGCAAGATTAATGTAGGGATAAGCTCTCTGGACTATTTGCCTTTATAAATTTAATTTTTAGTCCTAGAGAACACAGTGAGTGAGGGGACATTAAATTTGTATTTACAAGAGGAAAGCAATGTGCATAAAAAATTGTCCACTCAAGCTCATGCTCTCTTAAAGCCCCAGAGCCTGTTAAACCAAATAGATTCCTGTTGGCTCTGCAAGCTGTGGGCCACTCTTCAGGAGGACCCTAAAAACAAATACTTTATGGCAAGCAGCAAGTGCTTAAATTCCTAGAAAAGCTTTCCATGTCATGGTGTGCTTCTGTTCAAACATGACTCAAAGGCTATTCTGAGTGAAGAATATGATTTACAAAGAATTCTGTGCAGGTGGTTTAGCAGGTCATGTGTTTCATAGTGGATGTGTTCTACTTTCTATGTATATTATGCTGTCTTGAGGAATGAATCATTTGTTTTTCAAGAAGTTCTCAGGCATCCATTAAACATAACCTGGAGCTTCACAGCTAAGTGCCTCTCTCTTCCTGGAGGCTTTCCCTCCTCTGGCATGACCACGGATCTCCATGGTGAGAGAACAAGGTGCTGTTTGCTAAGCTCAGGTAAATTCCCACACTCAGAGTGACTGACAACTATTGCAAAGCTCTCATTTTCTTCAATGCAAAACCTTTAGTGTGACTCCATCCCTGAATAATGCAGCTCCTGTCATTCCACTTGTACTTCTGAAGTCTTTGCAGATGCCTTTCTTTCCATTCACTCAGTAAGAGTGATGAGACTCTCTCTCTGTAGCTTTGCTTTCACAGCTCTACCTCTCTCTGGAGGAAAGCAAATCTGTCCTTAAGCAGCTGCAAAAGGAAGGGGAAAGCAAATCTGTCCTTAAGCAGCTGCAAAAGGAAGGATGTGTGATAGTGATCACAGTCTGACCTCCACAATATCCATCCTGGCAGGGAGACTGGACAGATGCCTTCTTTTGTATTGTTGTGGAAGAACTTTCTTCCATATTTTATTTCTTAAGGATTCTGCTTTTCTGTGCCTTGAATGGTGGTAATGGTAAATAAAATTTATGTGTGTGGGGGGGAAAGAACTGATTAAGAGAAAATTCTCATTTTATTCCTGGAGGTAAGCGTGCTTTTTGCCTTTCCTGTGTTCACTTAGAGTTACCTGAAATTGCAAACGCCTCATCTGTGTGTTTATTACTCAGGCTTGCTGGGGATGTGTGCTGGGAATAGAAAATCGCTTTGGCTCGGTTACCTGGAGCCACTAGATGGTGCAAGCAGACCTCGCTCCTGCGGGAGGCCCAGGGCCGGCAGATGGCACGGCTGAGATGGAGCCAGGTCTGCCCGCTTGTTCTTCAGCCTTCCTCTGCCCCGGGAACCAGAGAACGCCTTGGAAAACTCTATGCAACGTTAGGAACAGTGGGATTGTTAGCTGAAGAGGAGGGACATATGAATGAAGTTTAGGAAGGAAAGAACAACAAAGTCCTTTACACAGAATAGTCAGTCTGTTATTGGGTTTAAAGCAAAAGGGGCCGCAAAGATCATTTGATGTGGTGCCCTACATTTATCATCACAGACAGCATAGATTTTAAGATAATCCTTGATCAGCTCTTATTTTAACATTCCATTTTAGAGAGAAAATATATATAGGAAGTATTGAAAAATCTCAAATTTCTTAATCATGGCCATATGAATGGGCAAAGAGAGGCACAGAAGATTTAGAGCCACACAGCAGCTCAGGGCCAGAGCCAGAGCCAGAACCAGCAGCTGGGTCTGCAGTGCTGCTGTTCCTCCTGCCCTCTCCAGTTCCTCTCCTGTTCCCCAGTGAATAGAATTTCCTGCAGTGGAACCTGGAGATCACTGCCCAAAGCAGGGACACAGGAGGTGACAAAGTGTCAGTTCCTAAGCCAGGCCCACCCAAACCCAGGCAGTGAAAACTGAGACCTTTGCAATGCTTGTTGATGTGCAAGGCGGGCCAGGCAGGGTGAAAGCACTGCCCACATTGCTCTGCATGGCAGTGGGGGAAGCACTGGCTGATGGAAAGAGAAACTGATGTAGAACAGGGCATTTTATTCTCTGGTTTTTATTTTGCATCAATTTGGAAAAATGACCTAAAGGAACTGACAGCCTCCCTTGGCTTTATTTGCCCTCATCCATTGAAGTGTGGTAATAATACCTTTGAGGACTGTGGCAAAGCCTAATATGCTGTTTGCTCACCATAGGATAAAAGATTTAATTAATACCAGAGGAGGAGCTAGATTCTAATTCTTTGTTCCCATAATTGATCTCTACAGGCCTTTCTAGCATTAGAAAAATGAACATCTCAGACAGAAAGACTTATTTTGAAGTTTATTGTCTTTTACTGACAAAAAAATCACTGGATACACACACAAAATTTTAAAAAGTCAAACCAGACCACCATCCATCACACTACAATTAAAATAATGGTCAAACCAAACCCTAACACAGCCAGAACAATGCTGACTTCAGGGTGTGTTGGAAGACAGGGGAACTCTTGAAAGTCATATCAGCAAGCACACCCCATTCACAGCTGGTGGTATGAGATGGGTAATCACTTCAGGAACTCAGTGGGAAGATGTTTGTTATAATTTTAGAGTGAGAAACAGAGAAAGAAAATGGATCTGGTTGAAGGATACCCTGAATGCACAAGTTTTCTCTTCAGGCAGATCAGTTCTCCCTGCATTTCTCACCATGTCCATGGAAACAAGCAGCAAGGAGGATGTTTTCACAACCACTCTTTAAAGCTGGTGTCACCACTGAGCAGGAGCTGGACTTGGTGACCCTTGTGAGTCCTTTCCAAAAAAGGATGAATGAATATGAATGAATACTATGAATACTAAATGCCACAATGTGTCCTGGATGTGAAATTTATGTCTCCACTCAGATTTCAGACCAAAAAAAACATCCCTGAGATACCCCCCTCAAGGCACACAGTGCCTTTTTCTCCTGGTCTTTGTTGGAAGCCTCCAAACATCATTTTTGCTTCCTGAGTTCTCTCTGAAGCAAACTCTGCCATTTCCATCCCACTGCAAGCAGTGATTTTTCTTATTCTGCAGCCAGTCAATATTTGAATTGGCAGGAAGATGGGGTGTTTCAAAGGACAGATAATCTTTTATTTGTTCTCTTCCATCCTTGCTTATACTCGGCCCAGACTTCTGCTTAAATGTCTCCAGTTTCTCTTATTGTTATTTTTAGTGGAATTTAAGTTCCAGCGGTAGAGGCCACGGGACTTGAATCATTCCAGCCCGTGGTCCTGCTGGCATGGCTGAATATAACTGCACGAGGCAGGTCTGATGGTTATTGACATAACCAAATGTCAGCTCCTGCACCACAGCCCCATCCCAGAATAACACCGACCTTACCAGCCCTCTGGATGCTGCCTGGCTGCTGAACTTTCCCTGCCCTGAATGCAGGAGGAAATACAGCGCTCAGGGAAGGAGGATGGCTGCCAGCAATGGCAACCAGCACATCGGGCATCGGAACTGTGAAGGGAAAGGAGATGCTGACCAGCGGTGACATGCTCCCAAACGTCATTCCCGGGCCATGGAGGGGACTGTGTCACCTTGGGGTACCTTCCTGAGAGGAGGAGGAGGGAGAATGGGTGCAGATCCCTGCTGGTGTGGCCCCGTGCTGCCCCTTCTGCTGTCCCCTCTTGCTGTCCCCAGCGCTGCTCCTGGCAGGGGTTTCTCCGTGTTTGCTTTAGGAGGAGAGGGCAGGGCAGGGCTGAGGATGCAGAGCAGATTCAGCAACCACCGTGCCCTTCCCCTGTCCTCCCTGTCTGCCCTCTTCCGGCCCCCCACGCCTCCTCCAGGGCAATTCCCACATCATTTCAGACAGAAATTCCGGCAGAAATCAGTGTAGCATGGAGCAGCATGGATTTACCACCAAGGATCCTGAGAGGGACCGGGGCAGCATCAGCGCTCAGCCCCTCGGGCTGCTCTGCAGATCCAGGGCTGCACGGAGGGCTGGAAACCGACCCAAATGCATCTTCCCAACGCACATTTATTACTCTGGGCTTCCTCAGTGTTCCCATTCCCGTTTGTGGCTGTGACCTGGGGCTGCAGCAGCCCTGCTTTCCCGGGCTGTGGCTGTTGTCAGATAAGAGCAATCCAAACCACAAGGGCTGCTCACACACGGAGGGAGAGGGGGACTGCACATGGACAGAAAACGAGCCCAAACATTCATTTTGCTGTCTGCCCAACGAATGTTGCCTCTTTTATTAAAAAAGCTGGAAAGCTGTAACAAAAGGCTCAAAGGTTATGTCAGAGCAAGCAAATTATTTTGGTGAGTATTAAGTAATATTTATCAATTAATTTTTTGGGGGAGAAACAAATTTTAAAAAGAGCAAGATCTGTTTCATAGTTACCACCTATCACAAAAGCAGTGTGCTTTAAATAATATCATATATCCATAGGCAGTTCCTGGCAAGGCTTACAGGATCCAGAAAGGAAATATTAACGTTTAAAAGATGTCTTTTTGCTGTTTAATGATCTTTGCTATACAGTTCAGACCCTGCTCTCTTTCTGACTCTACAAGTTGTGTATATAAAACTGACAAATAGAAACAGAGACATGTTATCCGTGCAATCAAATAGGACTAACCACACACAAAAGGGTTTCTAATATTATCAGCCTTTTACACTGAATAGATTATTGTCTCACAAAGAAATTCAGCTGGATTACAATATTTGATAAACACTGAGAAGGAGTGTTCTGCTTGTGCAACACCCGCGAGGAGCAGTTCCAGCTCCAGGATATTGTTCTGCTTTTGTAAACATTTCAAAGGCAGCCCTGCTGAATGGCTGAGGGCAGTGCTGTGTGTGCTTAGGTGGTCATGCTCAGCTGCAATGTGACAGGCTGCTCAGCTCAGGGCTGCCTGGTAGAGGGGTGCTGCACAGAGCAGTGATGAACCCCTGTTGATGTGATGGCTCTGATGTGCAGTCCCAGCCTGGGACTGGAAGTCCTTTATGTTATACGCTGCATAACTAAATAGTGGAAGGCAATTCCTGCCCTGGCAACATCTGATTACTCCAAACAGCACAGGGAGGGCTGCATGCAGGAGCACAAGGGAGAAGTGGCGCTGCCTAGGGTCAAGCAGGCAGCAGCATCTACGTGCCACCTGTGCCGGGATTTTTGTCCTCATGGGCTAAGGGAGGACAACAGATTTTTTAAATTCTTCTTTGGAGAATGTTTTTGGCGTCAAGAGCAGCAGAAGAGGAAGGGCAATATATTTATTAAAAACATAACAAGTCTGAGCATCAGCAGGGGAGTATCCTGAGGCTGGCAGAGAGGTGCCCCAGGGCACACCCTCAGCCAGGCTCTCTGTTATTTGTAGCAGCCTGGTTACTCTGGTATTCATGGACACAACCGCTGCACTTTCCAGCAGGTGCAGTAAATGCAATTAGTTGCTATGGATATTGATCCTGCCTTTAGAGTCTAACTTTGAAGTTGGTTTGGGTTATCTGAAAAACAAAGATGTAGCACGATGCTTTGCCTTCAGTAGGATTGCAAATTATTTCTTTTATCCTCGAATTTTCCTTTTATTGCTTTGCTTTCTCTCTTTTATTTATTCTTGTGAAGAGGCAGTCTGTGCAAATATTGTGATTTGAACATAGAGGCAATGGAGACAGCCTACTGAAATCTCCTTTCATGTAGATGCAGGCTCTAAGCAGAGCTAAATCAGAGGTATGTTTTTTGCAAAGAAGTGGGAGTACCTGATTATTTTTGACAAAGAGAAATCATATGGAAAGAAAAACAAAGTGTTTAACTGCAAGTGAAATTCTAGAGGTGCTCAAGATACAATTAGATTCAAACTGAGACGGCAAACAGCCCAGAATTCAGATGTCCACCTTATAAAAAAAAAAGGCTGCTTAGAAATATCATGATTTGAATTTTGAATTTCCAGAACACTTGAAGATTACAGGAGCTTGATCCTCAGATCCTTGGGTTGACTGTATCTTAAAGTTATGAGGGATCTGCTACTATATACATACATGACAATCTAAGAAAAAACAGGAAAAAGGTTTTACATTTTAAAAATCATTACTTAATTTAGAAAATTAAAAATATTTATTTCATAAAATTAATCAGTTACATATATGCAATGTTGAAAAACTGCTCAGGAGGTGAAAAAGGTCAGGTCATTAATATTTTGGTGCTTCATATTTCTTATCAGAAGCTTTTCCTTGTGGTGATTGTTCACAGAGTAGAATTTCAAAAGCATACTTAATTTCCCCTGAAAAAGGATATTTAATCAGAAATCAGGAAAAGTTGTTGGGAAGCACATCATTACACGGAAGTCAACTGGCATCACTTCTTCACCTTCTTTACTGCAGACAATCTAGATAGTTAATTATAATTGTAATTATGGTTATGGATATAATTGGCAGCTTTCACTGGATATATCTTACCTGGATTCCTCATGGAAAAGGCACAGAAAGAGAAGGAAAAACTGAATGAAGGTATGCTCTCCTGTTAAAATCCAGAGCCTTTTCCCCATGTCAGGGCTTTAAATAATTAATTAAGCCAGAGAAGATATTCATCTTTAGTACAAGTCAGTGTGATGCTCAGTCCATTTCCCTTTCAATCCAGAATATGTGGTCAAAATCGGATTTCTGCTTTACACCTCCATATAATTTTTGTGTGAAGCATCTGTAATGCCTGGATTTCATCCCACTAACTTCAGTCATTTCTGAAAAGGCAAAACCTGCTCTCTTTATGTGAGAATTTCCTTTAATAAAAACCAAAAAATCATAGCCTGTAAACCTGGGACTGTTTATTATGCATAAAGGTATTCTTGTCCATAACTTTTCACATATGATAGGAGTCCCTAGAAGCTAAAAATCAACAAATTGTTTCAGATATTCACCAGCACAGAGTCATAAAGCACAGTGAAGGACCTGAAAGTTGGAGGGAAGAGGCTACGAACGTGGTTCTCCCTTAATTTAGCTGAATGAAGCAAACAAACCTTTGGAAAATGAAAATGAAGAAATCAGATAATGAACAACGATAAAGGCTCATTAAAACTTAGACGTGCGCCCCTCAAATATAATTACCTTTAATATGATTTCATCAAATGTCACTGAAGAGCTGGAAACTCATAATGATGAAACACTTTTCACCCTACGGTGAGGAGGTCTCATCAGGCTTTATAAATGTTGACAGTGACTGACTCTTCCTGCAGGGAAGATCTGGTGCCTGGAAATGTTTAATTTAATAGAGAGCCCGGGCAGCGTCGCACGGCGGGCGCAGTCGAGCCCCTCCACCCAGCACCTGCAGGATGGGCACCTCCACTCACATCTCACATGTGGCATGCTGAACATTTGTCAGATCTGAATATCTAACTGTGGAACTTCCCTCCCCCAGAATGTTTCAACTTCGCAAGGATTAACTAACCTGGATCAAAACGCCAGTGGTGGTGAGCTGCCGTGTAAAGCAGAGGAGATAGAAGGATTTATGACTGTGGAAAAGCTGTCCCCAAATATTTTCTGTGTGATTGGCTTTGTTTACACAGGAAAATGGAAGTAAAGATGGTATAAAACTATGTAAAACTTTATAAAACTTTAAACTATATACTATTAACTATATACTATTAACTATATACTATTAACTATACTATATAACTTATATAAACTATATACTATATAAACTTTACATAACTTAAAAAAAAAAAAAAGTTATATAAAGCCAGGATTGCATGGCAAAGATACTCCATGTCACAGAATCCGGATTTTACATAAGTTCTCTTTCCTTTTTAGAGAGGCAAAAATGTTATATAGTGGAAATTTAACACCTTTGATGTCATGCACAGAGGAATCCCTTCAGTCCCTTTGCAGAAATACTCTCCTGCTCATGGGCTGCTCCCTGGATAAAGATGGATGTACTGAAGGTTTTTGAATGCAGTGTTCAGCAGATCACATTTTTCGATTTCATGGCTTCCATGGTCTTATCCGTTGTGTTCCATTCTGCTATATTAAAGAAAAAAAAATCTCTTGTTGCCAAACTAAGTCTTTTTAATGCTGTCAGGGCAAGCTCTGGCTTCAGCTTAGTTTTTACAGCTCATGGCTGCTCATTTTGGACAAATGCATCTTCAGATTCAGCACTGGCTCTGTTATTTGTAGTTAACTTTTCAGCCTCAAAGGCCTGAATCTCTCCCTCCCAGGACCCTGTGAGGAATATTGGTGCTGAGCAGTGGCTTCCCTCTCCAGGAGGGCCCTTGCAGATCTCTTTTCTCACCTGTGGGAAGGCTGGTGGCATTTTGCTCACACCTCCCTTTCCACACCACCAGTCGAAGTTCCTTGCCATTGTATCTGTTAATTCCTGGTTTTTAACCATCTACACCAGGCCAGCTTTGCTCCTCTGTTGTGTTACCTTGATCAAATGGCAAAAATGAAGGCATCTGAGAAAGTGCAGGTGTAAAGAAGTGTTCTATTGAACTGCTTTCCCCCTGGAAGATCCATGGAAATCCTCTAGCCCCTGTACCACTGAGGCTCATCTAGGACTCCTGTGGCTCTGAGAAGCTGTCACTAACACACCAGGGAAGTTTTGAGCCTTTAAAGTGGAATCTCACATGAAAATATGCAGCAAGTTCACCGACGGCCAGAACTTTCTTCACTGCTTGGAGCCCTCTGGCTCATATTTTCTTCCTCTTTTTCTGAATGCATTTAACACAGCTTCATGCTTTTACTCCTTGTGCTCCCTTGGAAAATGTCCATAAAGACACCAGGAAAAGCTCAGTCAAATATGCTGCAATATAAATGTCTAGTTGCAATGCATTACATGCATTATATAGTTTTTTTAAAGTAGGATTGAAAACAAAACTGCAGAGCTCAGTTTATGAATATATTGTATATACACCTACATATAAATACATGTGTTTATACATCAGTGTGATGTTACATGTCTGTGCTCATGACCCCCTGCACATACTGCACAAAATTATCTATCACATTAAGACCAGGTGACTCACAAAATCTTGAAAATCTGACAGAAAACAGAAGGGAGAACAGCCAGTTTTGATGGCTTCTGACAATAAATAGTAACTTTTATTTTTCCCTTACATAGCACAGGGCACACATCACATCTATGGGCAAACCCTGCTATAGCCAATGGAAATATATCTGTTAACAACACCAATTTATTCTCCTTTCATTTCAGGGTTCTACAAAGCAAAATAAAGTATGAAAAAAAGCAGGCTTTATGCTGAGGGAAATGTGATTTTGAACTTGAATGCATTGATCAGGAATGAATAATTTGCCCCACGTTTTGGGGTCATTAGTGTGGGAGATAGTGCAGTGCAGTCCAGCAGAGTCCAAGTTTAGCAGTGATATTTCTCATAGAGCATGAAGCTAATTAGTCCCTCTGAAAATTCCTTCTCAATCCCTTGTGGATTTCTTTCTGGAAAACCTCAGAAAGTCAATATAGAAGTTCCTCTTGATGCTATGCATCTCTAGTTAACTCTTTATTTTTCAGTGTAGGGCCAGATGAGTGTGCAGACTTGAAGGTTGTTCACAGTTGTTGCACTGATAAATACACACACTTTTCTGGGCTTTAGTATTGAAGTCATTAATAAGGAAAAAAATAGAGGAGGGTTGTCCTTCTTGGATTTTCTGTTGCTAAAGCCAATGCTGAAGAAAAGAGAGTGTGTAAGAAGCCCAGGACCTTTAGCACATGAACACTGCTGATAAACACACCATGGATTTCACTGGATCCCCAGGGAAACCAACATCTCTACTCACAAAAAATGGTTATGCACCAGTTTTCTGCTGTTTCCCTCACTTTTGACTCTTCCCTTCCCCTGCTCTCCTTCTGTCCTGCCCTGCTGCTCATGCCCGTCGTTACTTCTGCCACCTCAAAGGCTTTTGGAGAACAACCATTATGGAGACATTTCTGCCAAGGGCAGCCCAGACCAGGAGTTCCAGCCCTGTTGTAAACTCACAATGATTTCCTGAGCCCTGACATGTTTCCCTTTCAGCTGAGCAGCTGCAAAAAATTACAGGCTCTGAAATCTCTGTGTATTGTTCCCTCTGTGAGTGGTGGGGATCTGTTGGAGCCAAGTTCCCTTCCATATGTGTAAACTGTTCTCCCCAGGAATACTCTTGCTAACTCTGCCCTAACCAGCCACTGCCAGATTATTTCTAGGCTTTAAAAAGATTTTCTTCAACCAAACACATTTAGGATTTTCTAATAGCAATTTAAACCTAATCTGAGAATGTCTGGAAGTGGAAAATGACTTCTACATGCTGAGGATAGTGTTCCATTACCAGTAATTTATTGTCTTTAAGGGCATCACTGGAACATTTATTGACACAACAAAACACAGACATTTCTGGTTTATTGTAAAATCTTATTGTGCTCAGCCATTTGTGACTAAGCACAGCAGTGCAATTTATACTCCTGGGCAGGGCTTCCTATTTTTCCAAGTGTGTTTAGACTCATATGAAGTTTATACAGTCCAAGGGACAAAAAAAATCTCCTGTTGGAAACCAGTGTAAAACCACAAGCTGTATTGGTGGAAGAAAATCAATTAAGATCTTTAGAAAGGAATTTGGCTGAAGAAATTTACTGCAGCATTTCCAGTTGTGTATGCTGGTATCTGAGAGATTATGACTGGTTTGTTGAAGCAAAGGGTCTCAGTCATTTTAGATTGTAAATAATGTATTTCTGTGTTAAGAATTCAACAAGCTCATGTGGAATATAAACTTAATATTTTTCTCTTTATTGACTCTAGAGCAGACATTTCAGATAAATATAATTTCTAATTAAAAGTTACATAAAAAATAACTGTTCCAAAAGTTGTGGGGTTTTTTTCTTGAATAAATATTTATAATTATTGCTAAGACATATTAGATCCAGTGCTGCAAAGTCACATCTTGAAGTCAGGGATTAAACATGTGGGTAGCTGTTAGGTCTGTCAGAGTACTAGAGTAGAAATCTTTGAATTTCACCCATTAGCAGTGGGTGAGGGAGCAAGTCCAGGGATGGTTCTGGGTGTCTGAGGAGATCCTGAGTCACATCTGGCTGAGAGGTACAGCTCATGCACCCCACATTTCACTGACCTTCCACTGCATTGTTCAGAATAGTCTCAGAACTGCATTTTGCAAGGATTCAGAACTGTTCAATGTCCATTATTAACCTTGAGATATTTTAGAGGCTCTTTTGCATTTTTATTTTGCATATATTTATTTCTTGGTACATTTCACCAATTAACTTGGCCTCTATCACTTACCAAAAGAAAAGCCCATTGACTTCTTAGGTTTGTCTGGAATTGCTCCTACTTGCAGATGTAGGTGGGTGGCAGAAACCTCTTCTTCTGCCTTCCCCTCTTTCCTGTAAGACCAGGATATTTCATGTAAGGCCTTGTCCTGTAAAACTAATGTGATTTTCTCCAGACCAGGCAGTTAACATTTCTCATTGACTGCACTTATATCTAACATATTGCATAAAGGTCTGAAGAGATTTCATTTATGCCAGCAGTATAAATAAGGCCATACAAAAAGCTTTTTGTCCCCCAGCTGATCTAGTATCTTTGTTCCTGCATTACAGTTTGTTTTCTTGCAAGCTCTGACTGTTTCCTTGTGCTCTTATCCCATAATTATTTCATTAGGACCCATGAGGCTGCTGCATCAGCACAGCACACTCAGCCCAGGTGTTGCTAAAATGATAATCTATGGGAAGCAATCACAGTATTCAGCAGCCTGCAGGTCACACCTGCTCAGGGTGGTGGGCTTGTTTTTCATTATGAATTTTCCACAGGGTTTATTCCAGGATAATACATTTAGATGTAGGTCTGGCAGGCAATTCAAGGATTTTGGAGTGGATTCACTTTTCATGATGGATGGGATTTGCACTTAAGTGTTAATTAAGTAAGGCAACTTTTTGAAGCCCTTTCACTGATGAGTGTGTATTTGAGGGACTCTACTGTGACATCACAATTCTTTAAAATGGCAGATGAACCTTATTTTATTTTATTCACACTTAACTTGCCCTTTAAAGAGACAAAGTTACAGCTTGGTTTAACATTCTTAAAGCCAGCTGCCCTAAAAATGTGTTAAAGAACAACGAAGGTTGTTCCCCACAAGAATTCCCAGGGTGAGTGGGTTGTGCACCATTACTGAATAACTGATCTTAGGCACACACATCCCTTTATATACATGTGTCTGTAAACACAAACTCATCCTGCATTCTTATTGCTAAACATTTTTCTTTATAAAAGGAGCTCACAGTTTGTGCCTGGAGGGGACTGTGTTTTCTTGCAGAGCCACCTAGAAGACACCAGTTTCAAAAGACATGTAAGCAGTCAATATAAACACAATTCACATGCAATGACTGAATTCCTCTGAGCTCCAGGGATAAGAAGGACTTTTTTTTTTTTTTTTTTTTTGTCAGAGGCTTTTTAGTTTCAGACAGATTTCTGAAGAAAATAATTAGATTTGTAAAACTGAGACCAGCATTTCTTCCCGTTGATCACAGAGCTAAGAGTGGCCTCAGGGCTGCATTCACTCCAAAGGGAAAAGCAGCTTGGAAAGAACAGATACAACAAGGTGTTATTTAGCCCAGTTATTTTCCAGCTTTTAATGTGCTTGGCAGAGCCTCTTTTTCTTGTCAGAGGCAGATCTCTCCATCACTAACCTGTGGTCAGTAATACCAGAGTACTCAGACAAAGCCAGCCATGGAAATGCAGAATACAGCTTTCCTGGCCATCTTGCAGGGTGATGTTTCTCCTGGACTGCTCATGAGGACAGACACATTAAATCCTCTGCCCCGTCCAGCTCTTGGCAGTGTTTGCTCTCAGGAATGAAAATTATTCTGGGGTGCAGGAAGCCAGCAGAGAAATGATGACATTTTGGGAAGGAGGGCACTGCCTCTCCTTCCTCTCCTGTCTCCTGGTTCTTGAGTTTAAATTCTCAAGCAAGTCCAAAAGATGAGGAAATACCTGGGATACCAGGAAGCCACTGCCACTGATGAAGCATTCATGGCGTTTATTCTGTCCTTACATTAGCTACCATGTATATATGTAAACAAATATTTTCCCATCTATACCTAAACACTCTTTTCATGCTGTAACTCATGTAAGTGTCCCAGGTGATGTGTTTGCTTCAGGGGTTTAGACAGGGAGCAGGGTTAAGTGATGTTTTTCTACTCAAGCTGTTCAACAAGTCCAGAATTGTCAAATGCTTTTTTTTTTTCTAATGTGCGTAGCAAAATACTTTAAAAAATAAAGTTTAAAGACATTTTAATGTAGAATATAATTTCCTAAATTTGAAATGCAATGAAAATTTCATGCTTTCATCAAAACCTTCACAATATGGTATTGTTTTGTTTTCAGTGTGAGTTGTACAAAGCAAACCTGAAGGAACACCATCTCAGACTGCTACTGCTATTCTGGGTCAAGACTATGTGTGGATAATATTTTAGAATAAGTGCCCTAACTTGAAAAACTTTACTTTTGAAGAGGTTAAATTATTTAGTGCATATAGATATGCCATTATGTATACAAGTCCAGGATTTTGTCCATGACACATATATACATGTATGGTCTTCCAAAAGCATCACAACAAAGAATCACCTATTTGTGTTCATATTTTCATCTACTCTTCCACCATAGCTTTCCCATATCTGTAAGAACCTCCTGCACAGTTTCTTGGTGGATGAGGAAGTGTCTGCCCTGTATTCTGACATTAAAATTAATGTTGTTGTTTCTATTCAAAGGGAACAAGTGATATTTTACTCCTTTTTAGCAGAGACACAGGAGCTGTTCAATCTCTTTTTTTTCCTCCAACACCCCCTTTCTCCACCCTGAGCCTTTCCAGCTTTAAAAATTACCCCCTCAGAGCATGTCAGACCTGGTTATCACACACACAGCTGTTCAGCCAAATAAATGTTCAGCATTATTGATGAATTGGTCAGTGATTCTCTTAAAAGAAAAATTTCTGCTTTTTTTTTTCCTCTCTCCTCTGAACATTACATGCCATAGTGAGTGGTTGTATGTATAAAATACACATTCACATCTACACTTTCTGTAGGTTACAATTTCTGCAGATTAAAATACAATGCACACCCTCTGTGCCTGGAGAAGAGGAGATGCATTATTCAGTGGAACTAACTACCAGCCAGTCTCACTGCAGAGTAATTAGCAGCATGACTGTCGGGCACAGAGGGGGGAAAAAAGTCTGGAAAGGGCTGCAGAGGATGAAAAAGCTGGCTAAGTGTATTGCTTGCTATTAGTAAAGCATAAGCTGCCAGGTATGGCTTCCAACTTAAATGGTAAGAATTATTTATAGCAGGAATTTTTCCCCAGCAGCAATAACTGCAAATGATTAATTCATACAGAAAGCAAAGTTAATTATGAAGTATTGCAAATTAAAACTCCAAGCACTAAAAATAAATGTGAATCTTAAAAAGAGGCAGCTTTAAAAGGGATTACTTTTCCCAAAGAAGCCAGCAAGGTAGTGCATTTCTCAGACTGGATTGTGAGAACCAGGAGGGTTTTTTTTTCTAAATTTCAACATTTAAGGAACCTGTAGGCAAATGAGCAAAATTTCACTTCTTCCTGGTGCTTGCAATGTAGTCATAGTATAGAATAGAATGTAGTCAATAGCATAGTATAGAATGTAGTCAATTCTTTCAGTTGGAAAGGGTCTTAAAGATCATCTAATTCCAAAGTCCCTGCCATGGGCAGGGACACCTTCCACTCGACCAGATTTCTCCAAGCCCCATCCAACCTGGCCTTGAACACTCCCAGGGATGGGAAGCATTTATAAGTCCTGAAAATTTTTATTTCTAAATAAATATATGATTTTGGAACCAATTTCAGAGCTTATTTATTTTAAAATGTTCTTATTAGAAGTTTATTTCATATTAATTTCTTATTAAAATTAATATGGTGATCACATTATTAAATATGGGTCTAATAAGCATGTGTGTAGTTAAAGAAGTCAAAGCAAATAAAATGTAGCTGACCAATGCATTTTTCAAAGCATGAAAGCATTTTTGAGCATTTTTGCTCCGCTGTTCTGTTGAAAGCAAAAAAATAACACTGGAAGAAACAACTCCCTGGCTTTTCTTCACTCCTTTTGGAGTACATTTTTGCTCCACTGTTCTGTTGAAAGCAAAAATAACAACTGGAAGAAACAACTCCCTGGCTTTTCTTCACTCCTTTTGGAGTAATCTTAATTAGACATTACAGAATAGTAAAAACTTATAATCATCAACAGCTGATTTGGCTGTAACTATTCCTTTTCTGCTTGTTCTTCAGTAGATACAGAGATGACTGATTAAAGAAAAATGGGTATTAGTGAAGGAATAACTTTTTGCCTGAATGCAGTTCACACCTGCAGAGCAGCAAACCTGGCAGGCTCTGCCCTGCTCCCTGCCTGGGTAACCACAATTCCATCATCTGGATGGGTAAAGCAAAAGTATCTGTGTACCAGCAGGCATCTTGACATGCAAATGGATGTTTTTGAGTGCTCTTCTGTCTACCCATGCTGGCACAGGCGTGATTCTGCATTTATATTTCAGCATAATTTATCAAACAATCAATTAGCTGAAGGCAACAAACCAGGAGAGTAGGAAAGGGGGGTGATGTAAAACTCCAGCAAAGTGAGCAGATATTGTCAGTGTGTGGTGTAGCACCAAACAAGAGAGGGATGAGGAGGAGAAAAATGCCACAAGGAAGGACTGAGAGAGCAGGCAGGAGGAAGGGAAGGTCCCCCCTGTCGTGTCATTGGTGCCAAGAGATAGAAACAGATTGCTTCTGCAGTCATGTCCCTCTGTAGGGATGAGTAGAAAAACATCTTATTTCTCTCCACATCTGCTTTTTGACAGGTGACAAAGCAACAGCATTGCTGTTGATTCACTGTCCTGTGAACTGCTGGGAATAAAAAATACCCAGGCCCACATTTTCCTGGTAGAATATTGCTATTGACATTCCACTGATGTGCATTCCATATTAATGCTGCTTCTGCTGCTGACCAGGGCTGGTGCTGCCCTCCTCCTACTGCTATCCATGCAAGCTGTCAACTAAATAATGCCATTTTTTGACTAAGTGCCTTCAGTATCTGACACTCCAAAGATGAACCATTTCTCCTCACTTCAGGCCAGTTGACTGTATTTTTCTATCTCTTCTGAATACAGATGTCCTGTTTTGGAAATTCAGCTTCAAATGTGAATGTGTCCAACTCCTGAAGCTGCTGGTTAAAAAAGTTTAACCCCAAACCAATTATAAGCCATCATTCAAGAATCAATAGCCTGTTAATAGCTTTGGGTGGTACTTGTCATGTGCTGGCATAATAGATTCTATATAGAAATGATATGTGGTGGACATTTTAAATAAAAACAAAGCTACCTGCATGCAAACAAAAGAGTGCTGAGCTGCCAGCAGATCCTCCCACTTTTCACTTTTTTTTTCACACAGAAAAATCTGTGTAGAGCAAATAACCCACTGTCCTAAAAATTTATTCCCAGTCCCAAGACCTGTTAAACTTCATCCAGAGATGGGTTAAGACCCAAGAGAGCAATTCAGACCATAAACACTTATGTTGTAACTGACATTGGCAAAATTCCAGTGTAAATGTCTTTTGCTCTCAGTCTGGGTGTTTACAGCAGGAGAAGGCTGCTGCCATAGAGGCACCAGCAGAAGTTTGAGCACTTTCCTAAGAAACCTGCATCAGCAGTGAAATCACAACACATGGAAGATGGAAACCACTAAATAGGTTAGAATGCACTGCAGGCAATGCAGCTACAGAAATAAATGACCTGTGTACTGATGATGTCGTTATCTTCAGCATGACATTTGGATCTGGGGCTACTGAGCTCCTGAAGAGACTTCCCTCCCATTCAGTGGGTTTTTTCCAAAACTGAAGCTCTGTGAAGCAAAGAACAGTTCACAAAGTTCAGTATTTGGTGACTAAAAGAAAGCAGTGTGCTATGTGATATGAAAGACAAGAGTTTTACAGAAGTGGAAACCTTTGTTAGAATGTGTTTCTTGGCCAGCTCAATGTGGTTAACCTCTTTTTTAATATAAATTGAGAAGAAAGGGGTAAGGCTGAGTCAAACACTTGGAGTCCCATGAAGAGAAGACAAAAAAAAAAAAAAATTGAGAGGAGACCTTATTGTGGTCTTTTATAACCTAATGAGGGGCAAATCTCTTCCCTCTCATCATCAGTCACAGGACACAAGGAAAGGCATGAAGCTGAGTTAGAGGAGGGTTAGGTTGGGTAATAAGAGGACGTCTTTGTCCAGTGGTTGGGTATGGGAATGAATCACATGGGACTCCATTTTCTTCATGGTGGAAAAGGCCATTCTTTATTCACATAACTCCTTTTTATAGTTTTGCAGACCTCGTGTGGTACTCTAATTGGTCTTGCCAATTATCTTATTGGTTAGTAACAAGTTGCTATTCTGCATTGATCGGTCACTCGGACTCTTGGTGTCTGTGTAGGGACAGTTGTTTGTGAGAGATAATTTTCATTTTTCTATCTAAAAATGTAAAACAGTTTATGCAGGTGCAAGTTATTTTTTTCCCCAGGAATAGCTTGTTATGTTAACAAATTGCTCACAACAGAATTGCTTTCACATGGGAACTTGCAAAATGCTAGCTTTGACAAGGCCAGCCACTGATTCCAAGAGAGCAGGCTTGATTTTATGAAGCCTTTCTTTATGATTTTTCTACCTTACTGCAACAATTGGGCGCTCAGGCTCCCCAGGACAGCGGGCACAGCACCGAGGCTGCCTGAGCTCAAGAAATGTTTGGACAGTGTTCTCAGGCACACAGTGGGATTCTTGGGGTGTCCTGCACAGGGCTGGGAGCTGGACTTAATGATCCTGGTGGGTCCCTTCTGATATTCTATGATTCTGTGAGACTCCTAATTTTAGGCAGTTACATGTGGGTCACCAAAGGCGGCACTGATGTGCTCCGGTGTCTGAGCAGCGACTGTGCTGGGCACACAGAAATTCTGGCACATCCTGCTGGGCACACAGAGGTTCCCTGGGCACACAGAGGTTCTGACATCCTGCTGGGCATCCAGAGGTTCCCTGGGTAAATAGAGGTTCTGACACATCCCACTGGGCACACAGAGATTCTGGCACATCCATCCCCCTGGGCACCCAGAGGTTCTGGCACATCCCGCTGGGCACACAGAGGTTCCCTGGGCACCCAGAGGTTCTGGCACACCCGCTGGGCACACAGAGGGTCCCTGGGCACCCAGAGGTTCTGGCACATCCCTCCCCCTGGGCACCCAGAGGTTCTGGCACATCCCGCTGGGCACACACCGGCTCTGGCGCACCCCGCCCCGGCTGTCTCGGAGCATCCCTGCCTGGCTGGGGAGACAGAGAGAGGCAGGCAGAAGAAGCGAGTCCCCCCCGCGCCCCGCACCGCTGGCCAGCGCTCCCCGGGCTCCCACGGTCAGCAGAGGAGCCGCCCCTCTCCTCTCCTCTCCTCCTCCTCCTCCTCCTCTCCCGCTCCTCCTCTCCGCTCCCGCCTGCAGCGAGGGCCGGCCGGGACGCGCCGGGAGCGCAGCGCTGTCGGAGCGCCGCTGCCGCCCGGGTCCCCGCCTGTCCCCGCCTGTCCCCGCCGGTCCCCGGGCCCCGCCGGCCTCCGTGTGTCCGCAGCCGGGCCGGAGCATGGCTTGGGGCGAGCTCGGGCTGCTCCGCTGGCTGCGGGAGAGCCGCCAGTCCCGCAAACTCATCCTGCTCATCGTCTTCATCGCGCTGCTGCTGGACAACATGCTGCTCACCGTGGTCGGTAGGTAAAGAGGGCTTGGGCTTCTTTCCCTCCCCCGGCTTCTGCCGGCAGTGATCTCCGGCGGCAGATGTGCTCCCGGAATGCCTGATTGATGCTCTCAAACCCAACATTTTCAAACACTGATTAATTTCGGTTTTAACCGTGAATTCTAGTCCAGGCATTGCAAACGCGCTGCAGTGGACATCAAAGTCCTGCTTTATTTCCATGTTAATTGCAAGATAAGGAATGGTACAAAAAGGTCTTAATAACTCCTTTTTCTCTCTCTCTCTCTCTTTTTTTTTTTTTCCATTTTCCTGCTAAACGCCACTAATACTTCGCAGAATGACAGATAACAGTATTTTTAGCTCATCATCGTTTTTTCTCCTGTGGTCATGCAACTGAAACAACAGGCTAGATAACATTGGAGATGCCTGTTTCCTTGTGATAGTTCCTGTTTCCCCCACATTGGTCTTAAAATGATAGGTTAATAAGAAAACTATCAAAGGCACTTTTAAGAAAAGCACTTCCATGAGTTAGTTTAATAAAATAATAAAAGTTTTGATCAAAGCCTAAGATCCAACTTTTAATGGCTTCAGTGGCACAGTGTCAAGATTCAGAAATCTACTCAAATAAAACAATTGAATATTTTTTCACTGGTAAACTTAGAAGTCTTCATATTCCGATGATTATATGAATTGAAAGAAGATGGTCCAGAGAAACCAGTGGCTCGTGGATGTGCACAAACACACATGAATGCACACGGTTCTCCTGGAAGTGACTCGGTCTGTGCAGAGCCAGCTCTCAGGTGATGCTCCAGACTCAGCTTCTGAATCTGACTCTGAATTTCTTGCAGGGGTTTCAGCTTAAAAGTTGATGCCACAAGGTAGACCTTAGGTTAAAAAAAAATCTATTTTTAGCAAGTTGATTTTTTTATTAATATACTTTAATTAATATAAAATTAGTAATATTTAATTGCTTGTTTATTTGTATGTATGCTAGAGGCCCTAGAAATTATTATAGTTTGCAGATTTGAGAGGCTGGGCTTTTTCAGGACAAAATGCAAGATGGGAAGGGGTGATTCTGTCACTTGCATTAGAATGAATGAACCTGACATCTGTTTTGACAAACTCTGAAATCCTAATGTCTGAGATACATATTAATGCAAGTAAATTGCAGCCAAGATCCTAAAACATGTAAACATAATTCATTTTGGATGATCTTTTCAATGTAAATTTGAAAATTATGAGACATGCAAATATTGACATATTAGTTCTGATTCCTTGATGTAGGTCTGTTTCTTTTTTCCTTACCTATCAATATTTTGGTGGCTTATTTTAGAAATATTTTATATAGTATTTTTTATATTTTTGTTTAATGATCATTCCAATACTCTACTCATTATTCATAATTTTGCAGCCTAATAAAAGTATTTGTGCAGCTACGTGCAACAAAGAGGCTTCAGACACGGGTTTTGATACTTCTCATATTTTGTTTAATGATGTATGTATGCATACAAGACCTTATGGGAATCTTATGAAAACTGGCAAAAAAATAAAGAACAATGGAAATGAACTTTTTGTTTTAAGCTGCACTTCTGAGTTACAGGTGTGTTTTTTCCCATGAGCAAATTTCTCTTTCAGTTCTGTGTTTCTGAACGTGCTTTGTAGGAAAGCCTTGTATTTCCTGATCAATGGCACAGCAAGGAGCTTGGTGATTCCATTTACAAATAACCTGACAGTAAGATGCCAATGTATTCTATTTGTTTTTCCAGTGCCAATAATTCCCAGTTACCTTTACAGCATCGAACACGAGAAAAATGCCACAGAAATCCTGACTGCTAAACCTAACCTACCCTCAGCAACCATGGACAATTTCCAGAGCATCTTCTCCTACTACGACAATTCCACGATGGTCACTGGAAACGAATCTGACAAGACAGAGCCTGGAGAGCTGCATCAGACCCAGACAGAACAAATGGTTGTCAGAGTGACTCCTTCCCCCTCTGACTGCCCCAAGGATGACAAGGAGCTGCTGAATGAGAACGTCCGCGTTGGTCTCTTGTTTGCTTCAAAAGCAACGGTGCAGCTGATGACCAACCCCTTCATAGGGCCTCTGACAAACAGGTATGCCATTGCTGCTGCACTGAAGTGAGGGTCTCACACTGGTGTTTTAGCCCAGATTAGTGTTTCAAGCAGATTGTTCTTAATTCTCTTTTGGGTTGCTGCCTTCTTGCTTGTTCTGGAGGAATGATTTAGTGAAATAAGTATGGTGAACAGTTCTAAACGCTAACACTCTGTCCAAAGTAGCTGCACATCAGCCATTAGAATCACACATTTTTCTCCACCTCCTGAGACCTTGGGTTTTTATAGAAACCTTTGCAGAGGTGGTGTTGAAATATCTCCCATGTAGTTACAGGAGGCCAGAGGACACTGCAATGTGGTGTTCGCAAAGATTGTGAATGGTCAATAATCCTGTGACACCCACATTAGGCAAAGATGATATTGTAGGCAGGGAGTACTCAAAGATTGTATTTCAAAGATTGTATTTCTCGTATTTCAAAGATGAAACTGTAAAACCTTGTTTAGGTTTTATAGTGTGTGTATATATATATATATATATATGTATTTTTTTAATAGAGTATATATACTATTAAACCTAATATATGTACTATATATATATATATACATATAGTCTGAGTGCTTCCTTTCAATCTCATAAAAAGCCTCCACCTGAGAGCTAAGCAGCATTTGAACTCACAGTGTTATGTATTCAAAACCTGTGCTTGATCTGTGGAACTGATCTGAACACAAAAGCTTTAAATGAGAGAGAGTTTCATTTCTCTCTCATTTCCCCTTATCACCAATACATATCACCTCCACTGATATAAGTATACCACCACAAAATTACTTTTGCACAAATGTTGCTGCAAGTTGAGAAGGATTTTTCTTACCTGTATTGTTTAGTGAGGATGCCATAATTCCTCTGCAGGTAAAGTTACATAACATCAAATAATGTTTTTATAATAGCTCTTTGGATGTGCTTCTAGGTTTTCCTAAATGGTTGCCCTATTGAGATTTGCTTTTTTTTTGTGTGTTGGCACCACCATTTCCAGAGCCTGCCAAAAGAGGAGAAAGGTGTGTGGTCACACCTGTCCCCTGGAGCCAGCTCCGGGGCATGTGTGATGCATCCCTGCTTTGGCAGTGAGGCAGGAGATCTTCCTGGAGCATCTCCCTTTCCTGTTAGGGGCAGGGCTGGCACCACACCAGAGTGAGCTTTAGTGCTGGGAGCTGAGGTTTCCTCCTGGAAACATCCCCCAGGTTTCTGCCTGGGGCAGGGGGTGTGACTGCAGGCACAGGGGCGGGTTTGCTCACATGAGTGTGAGAAGGAAAAACAAGGAGCACTTCATCCCATCATCCCACATGACAAACTCCTCCCTCATACAGCTGAAGTGAGTGCCTTAATGGCAAAGTGGCCCTAAATTAAATTTAGGGTTCGCTGGTTTTCTTTCATGCATTATTTGTATCTTGGTACTGGTATCTGCCTTTCTTCTGAGAAATGTTTAGTGGGAAATATCAGTTAACACATTTATCAATTAACTGTAGAAGTTATTGGATACCCTCCCCCTCTTCAGCTGACAATTTCTAATAACAATGTATATGATCAGCTAAAATGTGTGGTTGTATAAATCAAACAGAAAATATCTGGGTTATCAATAGAAAGACTCTTCCTTACCACTGATAAACTGTTTCATTATTGTTAAGCTTTGTGCCTTTATTACTGCTACAGAATTCCAGCAAAATATCAAAGCTTAAACAGAAATGATTTCTTGTTTCAAGATCTGTGTGCACAGTTGGTTAGGATGCCCAGTAAGTTTCTTTTTCAAATGAGTAGCACACTGTGTACAGTGGTTTTTGTTTTTCAGTCAAATATAGCTGTTCAAGAGGGCTTTAGAGTTTTAGTCAAGTGCTGGTTTTCACCAGGCACTGGCTTTGAGTTTGTGCAGCCAGCAACAGGATGTTCTACTCATATGAGTCTGTGCAAATGATCACTATTTTTTAGCTTTTCTGAAGGTTTTGGAGTTTGTTTTCCTTTCTTTTATGATTACTGAGAATGTAGACTTTTCAAAAAAAAATTTCAGAATCGGTTTCATTCAAGGAGTATGTTCTGCAAAAAACCATTTATTTAAAGCCCAGGTCTTTTCATGGAACACCAGACA
The DNA here is from genome assembly GCF_017590135.1 of Pyrgilauda ruficollis. Classification (NCBI taxonomy): domain Eukaryota; kingdom Metazoa; phylum Chordata; class Aves; order Passeriformes; family Passeridae; genus Pyrgilauda; species Pyrgilauda ruficollis. Next base: position 6,403,326 of record NW_024513654.1, on the reverse strand, counting down.
CACCTGGCTCAGAGAACAGGTCTGCAGTTCCTGAAACAATACAAGTTCCCTCTGCCCCAACAAAGTCCTGCCAGAGCAAGCACCGGTGATGGCTTTGCCATAGGAAGTCAACAACACACTTCCCACCCTGGCACGGTTTCAGGGCAGAGCTGATAAGATTTTGTGGGTCAGAAGCACATTATGCTTTTCCTGGTGGTGAAATTTGTAAGAAACTATCCACAAGTACAGCTTTATCCACATGCTTTATCCAACTGTGCTGGCAGTGCCCAGAAAAGCTGTGCCCAGAGAAGCTGTGGCTGCCCCTGGATCCCTGGGAATGCCCAAGGCCAGGTTGGATGGGGCTCTGAGCACCCTGCTCCAGTGGAAGGTGTCCCTGCCCATGGCAGGGGGTTGGAAGGAGATGGGGTCTAAGTTCCCTTCCAACCCAAACCATTCTGTGGTTCCCTGGCTGACTCCACTGCTTTTATCAATCTCTCCCCAAGCTCTGTGCACCAGGCTGTGAGCCCAGCTGTGCCAGCCCCTCAACCACCAGAGACAGGCAATGCCTCTGCCATGTGTGTCCCCTTCTTTTTTTTTCATTAGCCTGAAGAAAATTTGTAGTTTTAACCTTCTTTTTATTCATATCACCCTCAAAAACCATTAAAAATTATTAGCTGTTTTCATCATCACCATGATTTTGACACCATCCTGGCTACAGCTTTGAACTGCTTTGCATGAGAGAGAGAGAGAGTAGCTAGGACCACAATGTGTTCATGCCCAACACAAAGAAGGAAGCAGAGGAATAAATAACATTTATAACTACATATTTACAGTTCAGTTCCTGTGTGAGCTCTCCTTTCAGGTTTTGGCAGAGGTTGGAGTGCCCTGTTCGGTCTGTTCAGGTCACTCTGTCCCTCTGCCTTGCCTGTGCTCCAGCATGGGGGTGGGAGCACAGGGACCACACATCCCATCCCTGCTGACCCTACATGTTCTGTTTGAACTCCACACATATTCAATGGTTCATTGGATCAGAACCTCAAGGAACATATTCTTGCCATGAATCCTTCCCAGACTTCACCTGGCAGTGAAGAGAGCCAGAGTTCCAACCAGGACAGAGCTAGCAAGGGGTGCTCACATGGAGCTGTGTGACAGCAAGGTTGGAATCAGTGGATTTGCAGCACTGTAATTGGTAATTAGGCTCTAATAATCCACAGCTGCTCACCTGGTCAATGTAACCTTTATTGTGCTGTTGCACAGGACCAACAATCTGTTGTCTTAGTCTAGAGTAATCTTGTTAATGGGTATAAATAATTTCCTGAGAGCCCTGCAATCTGGAGCCACAGTGACTGAAATGGAGTTCATCTGGGCATTCTCCATCAGTGGTGGCAGCCTTTCCTTTCCCTCCTTCAACTAGTGACTCAGATTTTTCCAGAGATCAGAAATACTTGTAAGCACTTTTAATAAGCACTTTTAGCTGCAAGCAGCCTTGGTGAGACGCGCTGGACTCTGCTTCAGAATTGCTTGGAGGGTTTTGAAAGGAGTACCCAAGAAAATGATATGTTTAGCCATAGTAACAAGAAAAGATAAGAGAGAAGACAGGCTGTAATATTCTTTGGTGCTGCACACATGCAGAGGAACAAAATGCAGAGATAATTGTGATGGAGGGTGCTATGTAATGGCTGAGGGAAAACAGCACATTCACTTTTCACCTGGCAGAAACATGAATAGCCCAGGACCAAGGGGCAGAATCACTGAATTGGCTGTTGCAGGTGGTGCCTCTCCTTTTTATGATTATTTGTGTTATATAGTGCACTTGCTCAGCAAAAGCCCCCGGTCTGTGCTGTGCAACACCTGTGGAACAGAGCAGGGAATGCAGCTGCAGGTTAGACATTTGTGGCAGCACAACTGCCAACTAATTAGTGCTGATATTTCAGGAGGAGCAGGGTTTGCTGAGAGGCAGGGCGTGTTGAGATTGCCCAGGAGAAGACAATCTGCATCTCTAAGGAAATGTCAGCTGGGTGTGGGCAGGACTGTCCCCTGAGAAAGCCCAAGCATGGCTTCTAGGGGTTCAGCACTTCCATGCAGGGGCACCACTCCAGAATTGTGCATCTCCACATTTTGGGGGATGCTCTGGGCAGTATTATTCTTCCAGAGTATTATAAGGACTTGTTTAGCTCCCACCCTCTGCTATGTGTCACTTTCCACCTTGCTGTGGCCCTGTTTGTCCAAGGAAAAGGAAGAATAACATCTGCAACTGCCAAAATTAAGAACAATTCTTGAACAGTATTACACTGAGCATTAGAAGTGACTTCCAAAATGCTTGTTTTCTTCCTGCCTTCCACCACCAGGAAGTTCCCAGGTGTAGGAAGCCCATTGGAAGAGCTGAAATCTCCTTTATTTAGTATGATAGCACTGCTCTGTGTTTAATTTGTGAATGTTTGTGGAAGATCTCACAGCTCATGTCTCTGATGTCATGATGGAAATGTGAATGTGGGAGCCAATTTGGATGGCATTTCTCTTCATGCAAGTAACTGAATATAATTTCAATGTACTTGTAGCAGAAGCAAATTGCTATTTCACAGGCCCTGTGTCAAGTCTATGAATTGCTTGATTCCTGTGCTGAAATCAGAATTATCCCTCACAGTGCCCATCCTAGATATGTCTGGGATGGCCTTGACAGACCCAGCCCTGCTTTACTTTGCACTGGGAAAAGGCATGAGGACATTCACCACCTGCTTTCACACCCCAGAAAAATCTGATAATGCAGTATCCATGCCAGGATACATGCAGATTTTTTTTTTTTCTTCTGTACTCCTATCAGTGCTTTCTTTAATTGAAAAACTCAAAATCAAAGCAATTGTGATCAAACTCTCTGTGGCCTCTTCTACCTGGGAAGTGCTCAATTCAGCTCTGAGGCAGGTAAAAACTTGTCAAGAGGTAATTTTTTATTTCCTCATGTACGCAGAAACACCACTGGAGACCAGCATCCCATCGTGTAATAACTATTACACACATAGCAAGAGAAAGGCTGGCTTGGAAAAAATCATTCACTTTAAATAAAGCAGACAAAAAAGTATTGCTCTTTTATATATCATGTGTGAAGGTGCTGGGAGATTAAAGTTATTATCCTCAGGCCACAGGGGAAGTTTGTGGTAGGGATTTAATTTGCTTTGGAGACACCAGTTCAGGTAAGTAGCACATGAGTGACCACTCTCTGCTGGATATTTACAACACAAATTACAGATTTCAACCTGGAGAATCTGCACACTATGATTTTATCATATTTTAGTGCAGTGGTGATTTAAGGCAAAATACCACGTGAAAGCTCAATTTATTTCATTCACAAGAATGAGACAAACAATGAATGTTGAGCTGTGGACTCTAGGGAGTTTTTTCATTATCAAAGGCCCTTGATTGTATAAAAATACTAATAAAAAAACAAAGCTCAGAATAATTATTTTGGTTTGTCTATATCGTGACTACTGTTATTAAAAGGGTCATTATTAACCCTTCAATTATTTGATTGACCTGCTTTAGCCAATGCTGCCCATTTAAATGTGCAACACTGTCAAATCATTGGAAAATGAAATCCTTTGAAAGTACTCCTCTGAAAAGCAGGATCCATTGTTGAAGAACTTGGCCATTAAATAATGCCCTGGCAAATACATTTGAGATGCTCAATCCTACAAAAAATGAAGCTGTGAACAAAGTGAGCTGGATAGAATGTGCACACTGTCTTCAGAGCTACCTAGGTTTTGACTCTAGGGTAGATTTTTATTGGTGTGAAAAATAACATGTTGTGATTTGGTTTTTTTTGTGGTTGAATTTTCAGTTTTATCTGCTCAAAAAATGCAAGTGCTTCCCAGCCAGGAAGTTCTTTATTTCCTGGAAACTTAAAAATACTTGGAGCAACCAGGCATTTCTACAGGCTGTTCAGAGTCCTAGTGAAGAAAGCTTTGATCAGCTCTATTTCTACTCCTAAACCCATGGAAAGCAAAAGTATTATTATTCTCAGGATCTTTGGGACTCTTCCAGTGCTCCTGAGGCAAAACTCCCAGAAAAGCTGATGACAAATTTTTCCAGTAAAAAAGCCATTGGCTTGACTATGCCTCATTATAATCATTGTCTCATGAGGATGGAAACAGATGAGCACTGAAACACGACTGGGGTATTTCAAAATTCAGCACACTCAGGGAAATCTTCCCTTGGCATATCTTTGGCAACCTTGTGGAGTCCCAGAGGGATTTTATTGGGAACAATTAAGGCAGAATGAGAACAGGGCAGTCATGAGAAGGATATTTTTTATCCAGGGATTTCAGATAAAAAGTCTGCTGTGTCAGATGAAAAGAAGTTTGTGATGTGGACAAATATGGCCATGTGGTCCACAATAAATAGTTCAAAGCCTGCCAAGAAACTACAGGTTGGGTTTGTGTGGTGTGTGAACTCGTGTAAGACTAACTCAAAACCTCAGAAATGTGAATGTTCATTTTGTTTTCCAGAATAGGCTACCAGATCCCACTGTTTGCTGGCTTCTGCATCATGTTTGTTTCAACAATCAGTAAGTGTCACATCTTACTTGGTCTGGCCCAGGCACAACTTTTAAATAAATGGTCCGTAATAATTATCACTAGGAATTGTTCCTGTTGATGTCTGGGGACTAATTCCCAAGGAAAGTTTAAGGGAGTCAGCTCCACGTTGATGAGATTGAACAAGTGCTCTCCTGGGAACGTGCCCTGAGGAGTCACAACCCTTCATCCCGCCTCAGCAGGTCTCTTCCTCAGCTGAGCCTTTCAGGTTTTTCTGATCTGCAGCAGTGCTCAGACAGTTTTAAACAGCCACGGCAGAGCTGTCCTGTGGGGCCCTGGACAAGCAGATACCATGGGGGTTTATCAGGAAGATTGTGAGGCTGCAGTGGCTCTTGAGTAGGGTATGAGTCAACAGGATCAGAGTGTTGCTAAACATGGCTGTGGGATGTGCAAACAGGAGCACAGCCTGCAAGTCAGCTGAGATAATTTGCCTGCTCTAATGGCATTGATAAGGCTTCAGCTGCTGTTTTATGTTTGGCTCTGACATTTAAAGATGTGGCCCAGACAGAAAGAGTACAGAGAACATCAAGGTTCATTAGAAGCCTGTGGGGATCAGTGAAAGAACTGTTTTTGCCTCAGAAGGCAGATGTAAGATGTATTAGAGCCTGTGACAAAAAAGGGAGGGGACAAACAGTTTTCCAGGTCCACTGTACACAAAAGAAAGAATAATGAGAGGTTTCCCAGAGGAGATGTTGATGGCACATCCCTTGAAGTGCTCAAGGCCGGGTTGGACAGGGCTTGGAGCAGCCTGGTCCAGAGGAAAGTGTCCCCGGCCATGGCAGGGGATTGAGCCAGGTGATCTTTAAGGTCTCTTCTAACCCAAACCATTCTGCTATTCTATGATCTTAAAACTGTACCATCAAGGGGGCTGAAGCTAGGGAAGATGACCTGGTCTTAGAGCCACTGACAGCTCTGTGTTTTAGGAACATGTTAGATAAATTCTGGTTGCATGTAGATAAGAGCAGGGAGCCTAATTCATGGCAGAGGAGAGAACTGCTGTTTTGCTGAAATCCTTTTTTCCTTTATTTTCATGTGTCCACACAGTAGGGATTTTTGTAAAATGAGGTGAAAAGCCCCAAGAGGCAGAACCACAGGGCAGGTGGGAGGAGTGCACATGGATCCCATGTTTAGTTGGTGCATAACACCTTCCTGCAGCTAGAACCTGCTCAAAATTCCTTAGATGGCTCACAGATAGGAGCTGAAAAAAAAGCTTTATAAACTCACTGTAGATTTAATGAGACTGACAATGACATGGGCTCTACAAGCAGAGACGTGGTTGGGTTTCTGAGAAACTCCTGTTTTCCAGGGTTGTGGGTGGAGAATTTAGCCAGGCTGAGTGCAGCATCCAGGGGCTCTGTCCCAAAGGCAGGGAGTGGCTAGGAGTGAAACCTGGGGATAAATCTCTTGGGGAAAGAAAGAGTGGCGCATCCTCTGGTGCAGATTCTCTGCTAGTGGCAGGAGAGGGAACTTGCTGAAGGTTTTGAATGGAGGGATCTGGCTTCCCTGCAGCCAGCTGTGCTCCACACATCTGGCACGGGGCTGGCAGCACCAGGGGAAAACCTCTCTCCACCCACTCGTTATTGGAGGAAGCATTGGTGAGGGTGTGTTACAGCCTGCCTTCCCTGAGTGCCTGGAGCTCCAGACTGGGCAGCTTTAAGTGAAGCAGCGTGGAGAGGAGAGGCTGGAAAGAAAACTCTTACTACTCCTCTTGTGTGCAGCTGAAGCAGAGCAGATGTAATCAAATCCTGAGTAATTAGTTAAAACTGCTTGGGCTCTTGCATTCTGTGTTACCTGGAGGCTTAGACACCTGAGAGCAATTCAACACTGACACATCTAAATGCAATAAGAGAAAATAATGCAGTTAGCATTGAAAGTGGCACAAGTCACTGTAAACACTTGACTAAATTGTAGGAAGTTTTTGTGGTAGTTTCAAGAAATCTAACTTTTTAACCTAGTTATAGTTAACCTAATTTTAAAAATTATCTCTGTTCTTTATTTTTTTTTTCCTGCAGTGTTTGCCTTCTCTGGAAGCTATGCACTACTATTTATTGCCAGGTCCCTTCAAGGAGTGGGTTCCTCATGTTCTTCTGTGGCAGGTAAGAGGTGATAGAGGAAAATGAAGATCACTTTCAGTCTTTTTTTAAATTGAATTTTGTCAGTATGTTCAATAATTAATACAAAAATATTCAGTTGAATCAATTTTTTTTCTGTCTCTTTCATATAAAGTAGCTCAAAAGCAAATGTCTTTTAAGACTTCCTTGGTATTTGGGTTGCAGTAAGGTAGAGCACTAAATGAACTGCACTCTCCCTGGGATTTCTGCACCTGTGTCTTCAACATTTTAAATTCATTTTTAGCCATTTTAAAGGTCACTGGGAACTTATGTTGGTACTTATTACAGTTAGAACAGCAGCTCTGTCTGTTACGGAAATTTCTGTAATAAAATGTTGTTTTCAAGGGCTTATCATGCTGGCTTCCAGTTTAGGTTACACAGTTCCAAAAAAAGTGTCTCATTTTTAAATGAGTAGATAAAATGGTGTATGAGTTTTCAGCCTGAATTATTTGAGCATTCTTGAGGCTGAGGCTGGAGAAAATGCATTTTGTTCATGCTGAATATTCCAATCTTGGAAAAATTTCCTGCAGTGGGCGGAACTGACATCAGGGCTGCAAGTCAAGCTTTCCCAAGGGAAAACATGCCAGAATTAAAATTTTTCTGAGCTGCATCTCATCCCTGTGCAAGGGGGCACCTTGAGCTACGGGCTCTTAGGTGAACACAAGACTTTTTTTTCTCAGCTAATGAACACAAAAGAGCAGAAAAGGCCAAGGGACCATCTAGTCCACCCTTTCCTGAAGGCAGGATCAACTTAATATCTGTCATTCCTCATGCACGCTTGACAGGCATGACCTCAGAAGCCTCCAGAGCTGCCCTCAGCATCCAGCTCAGTGCTTAAGTACCTTTATGGTCAGGAAGGTTTTTTTCCTGATGTTTCATCTAAAGGCTCTTTACTGCCATGTGAACTTATTTCTGCTTGCCATCCTTCAGAGATGAGCACAAAGATCAGTTTCCTTTCTTTATCTTCCTGGCTTTCTTTTGTATTGCAAGACTGTTATCACCTCTCACATCAGTTTTATCCTCTCTGGTTTTAAATTGGGAGTCCTGCAGCTGTCCCTCACAGATATTATTCTGAGCCCTTGCTCTCCCTCTGAGCATTGCCATTCTCTGCATGGTCTCCAGGCAGCCCCAGATTTCTCCCTGTGCTGCCCCAGACCCAGACCCAGCTCAGGGGAGAAGCTCTGACTCCTTGCAGGGCCAGCAGCAGTGGGAGTCTCACCCTGATCTCACAGCAAAGGAAGTTTTGTGTGCCATCACTGGCAATCATTTAATCCCCTGCATTTGTGTGTGCAATCATTCCTATCTATGTGTAGAACTCTGTGTCACTGTCTGCATTCCCCTCTCTTTCTTCTTTCCAGAATATTTCCCCAAATCCCACATTCATTGTGAATTCTAATGCAGCTCTCCAGCTGTTCATGCAAACAGTTTGATGTCATCCACTCTTTTCAATAAACGTGGTAATCCACACAGGACCTCTGCTCTTTTGATGATGGATGGTATTTACTGAATGATCAACCATGCAATGTATTGTTTTCCTTCTCTGTGTAGCTGCAGAACTTATTTACTGAGTCCTATGTAAATCTTGATTTGAAAACAAAATTATTAATTTCTATAAGGACTCTTCTGCAGCATTTACGTCTGCAGTGTCTGAGTGCTCCACAAAAAGACAAGTAAATTAGGCTTCATGTTTCCTTTTGTGAAATGGAGGCTCATAATCAAGTGCAGAAATAAGGCATGTGAAGATAAAGGTCAAAAGGATCCTTTAATTTTTTGATGCTGAACTTGAAATACTCATTTACAAAGCAATCATCTCTGCACAATTCCTCATGCCCAGAGCATCTGTCCATAATTGGAGCTAAGTGGTCACCAGACCTTTGTGCACTCTGAGTATAAATAAATGATGGTGAATACTTGTCAAAAGCTTCGATTCTGCTCATTGGAAAGCATCATCAAAAAGCTCTGTGACAAAGAGATGAATAAACAATCTAACAAATAAGGGCATCACTAAATTACCTGACTAATACTCCACAATAGAACATGGATGGTGCTAAAACCATTTTTGCTTGGAAGTTTGTTCTATGGGGAGGGGGTATATTTATATATACACACACATAAAAACCCCCAAAACCACTTGGTCATTTCTGTATAATGCTTAGTAGGTGTGGCAAATGATGGCCATAAACTGTAGCACACAGACGCCTAATTTTGTGCTGTGCTGGTTTCTTATGTCTCTTTATCTATTTATTTATTTAATTTTAATTGTAGGGATGGGACTGCTCGCCACTGTTTATACGGATGATGAAGAGAGAGGCAACGCAATGGGAATTGCACTTGGAGGCCTGGCTATGGGAGTATTAGGTCAGTGAGTTGGAGGCTCTGCTGGCAGTAGAAGCCATCCCCCAGCCATCCCAAAGCTTGTTCCTGGGGCCTCTGGAAGCAGCAGAAGGGTCTCCCTGGGTGTCGTGGTATTGTGCAGTCTCCAGACTGGATTCATGGTGCATGTGAAGAGCAGCTTTTCCCACAGCACGCATTCCCTGTGTGGATACACATGTCAAGCAGTGATCTCTGCAACGTTTGGGTTTTGTTTACATTGCACACTGTTTTGAGGAATGAAGAATATGGTTATTGCCATGGTCAATGATCTTTGTGGGGATTTTCAAACCGGATTTTTGGTTGCTGTGTGCCCGCAGCAGGATGCCCGATTGTTTGCAGGGGTTTTGTTCAGAGTCAGAGTCTTCACAACTGTGTCCTCTCCTTTCCTTGGCAGTGGGCCCCCCTTTTGGCAGTGTCATGTATGAGTTTGTGGGGAAGAGCTCTCCTTTCCTGGTGCTGGCAGCCCTGGCTCTGTTCGATGGAGGTCAGTAGATCCCTGAGTCAGTGTCACCCTGAGGCACGTCCCTCTCCTGTTCCTGCCATCCATCCCCCTTCCTGGAGGAGAGTTACAGCATGGATTTCTTTTCACAGCTGTTCAGTTACTTGTTCTGCAGCCCTCCAGAACACAGGCAGAAGTGAGTATTAAGGTAAAACCCTGCAGGAATGGGTGTCACTTTGCCTTTCCTAATCCCAAGCTTTTGTTTCACAGAGTCAGAAGGGGACACCTTTACTGACCCTTTTGAAGGACCCGTACATCATTATTGCAGCAGGTACCAGACCCTTTTTTTCCTTCTTTAAACCAGCCATTGATGTCATTTCTGGCCTCTTGGCATGCCTTGGGTTGAGCTGCTTTAACAACATTGTCATTTGCTGGTTTACTTTATGTAAAGATCTAAGAATGTGTTGGTAATACAGGATGAATGAACCAGCAGAAGCACAATAGGCAGAAAATTTGAAATAAATGTTTCTTTTGAACTGAGAGGCCACAAATGACTTGCAGGTGCCAGGAAACCTCCTGTGAGGCAAGTGACTTGGGCCAAGGCTTTCAGAGTGAGGGATTGCCAGCACATCACAGCAGGCACAGGGAATAACATTGAACTTTGTTTCTGTTTGAGGAAGGAGTGAGTTTGGTCTCTTGAGTGTGAATTGTTGTATTGCAGAAAAGGTCTGGTGGAATGGTGGATGGTGTTTGGTATTATATGTATCTTTTTTCTAATGAGCCTTTCGTCTCAAGAGAAGTTTGCCTTTTTGCATTGCACATTGTTGAATGTTTGTTCTGAAGTCTGTAATTAAACCTGGCCCTTTCTAGTGTTGACAAAATACCTGGAAACAGATAATTATTTTCACAGTTCTGTTTCTTCATCCTAACTTGTCAAACAGAGCAATTCTTCCAGGCATTTCTGGAAGTTTTCTGTTTCTTGCTGATCTCAGGGAATTATCAAAACCTTAATGCTGTGACTTAAGTTATGCAGACCCTTTGGGGAATTATCAAAACCTTAACTCTGTGACTTGGTCGAGCTGTGACTTAAGTTATGCAGACCCTTTTGCTTGAGAAATTCTTGGAGCAGGAAAAAAAACACTGAATAAAAGTATTTGAGGGAAAAGTATAGCAGTGACAGTACTTGTGATAACAGATCAGGTTTGTTGTTCAGCTGATTCAGTAACTTCTACAGCACTTAAAGCATATAAAGTATGAGAAAGTCCTTCCCATGGGTTATCAGTGGAATTAAGGGGAGCACTTGGGGTCTCTGCCCCCCAGGACAGATGCTGCCCAGTGCTTTGACAGTGCAGATGATGCTGATGTTCTCTGATCTCAGCCTCTTCTCCTTGCTTTATTTCCCTTGCAGACCAAATTTGGTTTTGCCAGAGCTGAATGCCAAATGCCCTGGTTTGTGTCAGAGGTGATGCTTCACAGCCTGTGCCATCAGTACCCTCTGACTAGGCAGAAGAAATGTCACTGACATGTTTTGTCCCTGCTGGTGGCAGCTCAGGGAGTGAAATCAGTCTCGTTCCTGAAGCCAAACCTCACTGACAGGGATGACAGGAAAATCAGTGCTGCTGCCTGGCAAAGCTGCATGGACAGACAAGCTGGCTGAAATGATCAGATCCAAACCCAGAGCTGAGACAGATATCATCATGAGCACACAGGTCCTTGGGAAGGTGTGGGACAGCTTTTCACTGGTGCCTGCTCTTTCACAGGAAAAGGCCACTGATGTCTGTGGCACTCTGCCAAAAGCTGGGAGGGCTCTTGGCTGGGGAGATGGGATTCAGCTGGAAGGCTGCAATTTCACACCTTCTGGCCAACACAGGACATTCCATCTCATTCAAGGAGGAAAAGATGTAGGATTCATGCCCTTGACATGTGGCACGTTAAAGTAAGGTCAGCTCCAGGCAAGACTGAGGAAAAAAATAATTTATTTTCTTTTGGGGAAGCTTTGCTGAGGTAGCAGGCTCTTGGACTTTGCCCTGAGATTGCAGAGTACAGCTCAGGCTCTCGTTTTTCTCTTGGGGCACATTCTACAGGTCTGAAGCACCTTTATCACCATATCCCTGAGTGCTCTGGTGAGCTCTGCTGCTGCTTCCTGGCTAAGGAGAAGTAGGTGCCACAACCATGTGCAAACACACCTGTTTCTCCTTCCTTTGAGCTTTATTCAGAATAGAATAAACTAAATAGAATAGAATAAATTAAATAGAATAAATGAAATAGCAAATCCTTTGCTATTTAAGCTGTCTCAGAATGGTCCTGCTTCCTCTGGCTGCACTTTGTGCAGTCTGAAATGTTTTTTTCCAGCATCAAGGAAGCTGTTTGAGCCTGGCTGATTTTGGCTTGGGAGAGCCCCAAGGTGTTTAACTGGGGCTCCTTAGAGAGGCACTCTGGGAGCTTGCACTCAGGTGGAAAGGTTGGCTTTTGTCTTTAGGGCAAAGCAGTGCTGAACTGTTGCTCCTTGCCTGGGGAAGGGAGTGAGCCAGCAGGCCAGCAAGTTCATTTTAGGGATTGTGGATACACAGTCTGATGTATTCTGACAGCTTTGAGCAAAGAATGACATCAGTGCTCATTTGGTTTTGAACCTTGTGATGAGGAACTCCCTCCCAGAGAAATAATGTTCCTCTGACCTCTGAAAAATACAGTTTGGGGGTTTTTTTTAAGGTAAAATTTATATAGTAAATGACTGGAAGAGTCTAGAATATTTTCCTGAAGTCCAGATACTGTAAATATTAGGAAGAAAGATGGGAACGCAAGTCTGAGGTTGTCACTTCCAGCAGTGATTCCCAAAAGCCATTTTTAAGGGATTAGCAGAGTGTCCTGTTGCCCTGCATTAAGCTTTGAGTGCCTGAGGGTGTTTTGAGTAAGCATGAAAGGCATCTTGAACCCAAAGAAATACCATGGGGTTTATAATCCCTGCGCTGGAGCTGAAGTGCAGCTCTGAGGAGAGATGAACGTGACACAAACCCGCTGGAGCCTGGCTCTGCAGGCAGGGGTGTGGGCAGAGCTGAGCTGGCAGCCCACGCTGAATCAGCACTGCCACCACTTGTTATCCTTTCTGTCCGGGTAATTAAAGGTCCAGGGATTCAAAAGACATTTGTAAGCATTTGAAATTCATAGGGCTGTGCAAGCTGGAAGCCAAAGCCACGTTTGCTGCACAGGCTGGCTCACTGCTGCCTGTAGGATCTCCAGAGGAAATGCCCATTTGTGGGGAACAGACATCCCTGTGCTTGGATCTTGGCATTTTTAGGATCAAGACCTCCACATCCTGTCATGTGAGGTAGGCATGCTCTCTCAGATGACAGAGGCACAGGGTCAGAGCCTGAGCCTCTTACACAACAGGGCTCTGGTGTTGCCCCAGGAGACCAGGTAAAGACCAAGTGATTGTAGTTTTAGCTAATCATTTGTACAACAGACCTCATGAACTTTCCAAATGTCATCAAGCTCACTGCAAACTTTCACATTATGAAATAGCTTAACCTTTATTGTAGAATTTCTAGGAGAATAGAAACATATAAAAAGTGGCCTTCAGTGATTTTACACTGTGTTCTCTTTAATGTTAATCACCATCTGACACATGACAGATACGGCTGTTAAGAGTGTAATATTTTATGTAAAACCATCCATTCTTTGCACGATGTTTTGTTTATAGTCAAATGAAATGATTACTACTGTTTTTCCCCTCCCCTTCTTTCTTTAAGGTTCAATCTGTTTTGCAAACATGGCTATTGCTATGCTTGAACCAGCTTTACCCATCTGGATGATGGAGACCATGTGCTCAAAAAAATGGCAGCTTGGTAAAGTACAGTACATTGTTTGCATCTCTATATTTTCTCTGTTGAATGTCTGAGTTCTGTTCCTGTTAAAGATTATTTGCTTCAGGGGGGTAATTTTTGAATTTTTTTTTTTTTTTTTTTTTACAATCTGTAAAGTGTCAGTGTTAAACCTGCACAATTACAAACACTGGTATGTAAGAAAAAAATTACACAGAGGGGTGATGTTATTGCAATAGAGGCTCCTGTAATGGGCTACACTCACATTTCAAGGAAAAATAGTTGCAGGCAGCCTCAGGACTGGTGTGATCAGCTCCATTGGGAATCCCAGCTCTGCTCTGGCAGTGGATGTTGGCCAGGGCAGCTGCAGGGTGCCTGTTGAGCTGCAGAGCCAGCCTTGCAGAGCAAAACCATTTGGTTTTTTTCCCCGTGGGGAATCCCTGCTCAGTGTCTAGTGTGCATTGCCCTGAGCAGGCAGGCACAGAGATCTGCAGCAGGGGCTCTGTGCTGGGTGCGAGGCAGGCTCATGGCAGCACAGCCTCCTTCCAGCCTGCTCCTGCTGGCACGTGGAGGAAAGATGGACTGCTGCTTAAAACATGCACATGAGGAGCACTTTCCCTTGGAATTTACATATTTGGCTTCCTTTAGTGGTTCCTTAATCATCCCTTTCAGCAGAAAGCAATGGGGTGACTCACCTTGGACCTCGTTATGATTTTTAGCAGGGACACAGCCTTGGGAAACCAAGTCCATGGGCAAACATGGAATGTGCTCCATTTGCCCTCCAGAGTAAACTGGGGCAGTTACTTTCTCTTTGAGGTGAGCAGGAAAAAGTGGAATTAAATCCACCAGAGAGTGGATTAAATTCTAGTGAGTGACAAACTGTGTGTGAGAGGTTGATGTGGATCTTCTTAAGTGGGGCATGCCCAGCCTTCATCTATCTCTGGTTAATTTAGTGATGTGGTCATGAGGGTATTTTTTAATATCAGTGTAGAGTTTGAAAGAAAACTCCTTCATGAAAATGATGTTCAGCTGATATCCCTGCTCTGTGTTAATGTACACTTTACACCCCACAGGAAGCACAAACCTTTGTTCTAATTAGTGCAATTGAGATCTAGAATGGCCACAGGTGCAGTTCTTACTGTACTGCTGAACCTGGCAATAACCTCTAGCCTGAAATACAGCAGAATGAACATGCAAACTTAGGTATTTTGAACCTCAAAAAGGAAAAATAAATATTGCCTATCTACCTCTCTCACCAGTTTCATATTACTGGTGCAATTGAAAGGACATTTACAAATCTCTTCATTGAACAGAGGTTACTCAAAGGAAAATATCCATTTTAAATAAGACTAATTTAACCCCTTAATGATACAAGTAATTGACTCCATTTCACTTTGTCTGATTTGACAGCATTAATGAAAATTTTTAAGCCTCTTAAATTGTAAATTGAACTGCAGGGTTTTAAGCAAATTATTATTTTATGCAATTGGAAGCCAGCTGTTTGAAGCATGATCTGAAGAAGGTATAAAGAACCTTGATTTGACCAATGAATATTACTGTGCATAAAGCCTGTTTAGAAAAGGATGGTTCTGCCTCAGTATACCACAGCTTACAGACCAACCTGTGCAAGTCTTATTTAACAAGCCTTTGCAGTATAATTTCTCTTTTACAGCTGTCAGGGTCTGCTCTGTGTGACCATTTGGTATAACCAGATAGCTCCCAGCAGTGCTGAAGTAGCTGTGGTTACACAGGCTGAAATGAAATCTTTCCCCAGCATCACCAACACCACTGTAACCCACAAGGTTTTTAATCACAGGATATTGCTGTGCTAAAAATTACCTCTTGATTTTTTTCTTATGAATATATCAGAGAGATGGGAAGGAAGATGGATAGGCAGGAAATGAGAAAACCAACGTTGCCCTGGTGAAAGATGAGGAGCACACACACGTGAAGGCAGGGGTTGGATTGTGTACCCTGACACCACAGCTGCTTTCTGAACCTCTGGCTGGGTCCTGCCCTGGGACTTCTGTGTAAGGAGAGGATGAGTCCTCCAGTACAGACTGTAATAACTGGATTTTAAACCAGAGATGTCACCAGACAACAGCATCTGCTCTAGATACAGCCACTGCTGTGGCAATCTCAGGGACAGAAAAACAGTGCTGGTGCCAACAGTGTGCTTTTCCAAGTGGAGGTGGGAAATCAGACAGAATTTACTCAGGTGTCCTCATCTGCAAGCTATTACAGTTTTTAAAAAAAAATTATTTTACTTAAACCAAGATGTGATTAAGACCAAAAAATTTAAAATACATTGGCTAAATCATTTGGCTACAATTTTTAAAGGTTTTTTACCCTTACATTATTGATACATGCTTCAGCCTGTGTTTGACCAAGGGCCATATCACAGCACTGCTGTAACTGGAAGCTTCATGGCATTCCCAGGCTCGGAGGGGGCTGTCCCCTGCTGTCCCCTGCTGTCCCCCCACCCTGAGCTCCCCGGGCTGGCTGCATGTGCTCAGCACATGCTCCATAAACCCTGCACGGCAGGAGAGTTGCTCCCCTTGACCTATCCCGAAGCTTATTGCAGTCAGATATAAACTTTTTGCTCTTTGTTTTTCTGTCCCCTCTCCCAGACCAGCTCTTGTATCTAATGCTGAAAAACTCTGTTCAAAGGCATCGTGCTGCTGCTGCATTTCACAGATGATGTCCTTAGATTTCACAGGAAAGCTGCAACAAACCGGATATTTGATTCTTTGGGCTCTATTAGATGTGTCCAGATCAAAATTACAGTGTCTGGCATTTATTAGTTTCTTCTAACACTTCACTGAAATCCGTGCTGATAAAACCTCTCATTCATATTTTTCAGGCGTCGCTTTTCTTCCAGCTAGCATCTCTTATCTCATTGGGACGAATCTTTTTGGGATACTTGCACACAAAATTGGAAGGTATGCTTAATTTAAAAATACTCATCACCTTCCAGTCTCTTCATGTACCATTTCCAATGTTTCCCTGGGCAGTTTATTGATAGTGGAAATTATTAAAGCTTCTTTTATAGGAGCAAAATTGCTCTTTTTTTGAACACATTGCTACTTTTGCTTTTAACTTTTTTTAACTCAGCCCTTCAGACATGGCTTTGAAACATTCAGGATCAGCTCTAATATCTAATTATCACCATCTCTGAGTGATGTTTCTTCTTTGGTAGGTGGCTTTGTGCTTTGCTCGGGATGCTAATCGTGGGAATAAGTATTTTATGTGTAAGTAGACAATCACACATCTTTTAAATCATGTGAATGTTTGTGTGCTCATCTTCAAACATGTGCTTTTTCCCATGAGAGTTTTATGACATGATATTAAACAATGCGTGGTTAATAGGTTCCAGATCAGAGTTTTGAGTGCTTTCCAATTTCAGTGCTTCAATTATTTTTAGAAATGATGACTCTGAGAGAGACATGCTCCTCTGTTGAGCTGTCACTCAGCAGTTTATAATAGTAAGTGTGTCAGTGGTTTAATGGCACAGTTGTCTGAAATGACAGCTCAGAAGAAAGATCAAACTCTTAGATCTGTACAAAGTGGGCCATAACTACTTGGAGAATTTATCTCAGAAATAGAAGCTAACCTCATTAGCATGTGCAGCGTGACGTAATTGACTGCCTGAAATTTCCTTTGCAGGTACCGTTTGCCAAAAACATTTATGGGCTCATAGCACCAACTTTTGGAGTTGGATTTGCCATAGGTAAGAGCATTTGCAATGAGTTCTTACAATCTGTTGTTTCTGTAAAAACGATTTGGCATGAAGTTACACAGAAAATCAGTTTTGTTGCCATTCTGGTCTGACAGTGGTGCAGCCTGAGCTGGGGCCCAAACTGGCAGAGCAAGAAGGACTGAGGGACAGTGCTTAGGAGATTGAACCAGGCTGCTTTACACCAGCTGGACCCTCAAGCCTGTCCTGAACTGCTTC
Source organism: Pyrgilauda ruficollis (assembly GCF_017590135.1). Lineage (NCBI taxonomy): Eukaryota > Metazoa > Chordata > Aves > Passeriformes > Passeridae > Pyrgilauda > Pyrgilauda ruficollis. Next base: position 6,386,065 of record NW_024513654.1, on the reverse strand, counting down.
ATCGACCTAAACAGACCTTTCAACCTGTCCATGAATGCAATTTTTTTTAGAAATGCAGCCGTGCATGGCTCCAAACCCACAGCCTTTCCTGCAGAGGAAAAGGATTTATATGGACATTTCCATGGGGAAAAAAAAAAAGGCTTAAATTGTTTGTACATAAAGAGGAATTCCCAGGCTCACACACATGTACTCCTCAAGTGTGACTTTCCTTACACTGGGCTGTCAGGCAGGCTGCAGTGGGACCCTGCCTTGCTTTTCAGTGCTTGGTGCTCAGCAAATGTCCTGGGGCACCTTCACACGAGGGATGTGCAGAGAGGAAAGAAGCCACAGGCACCAATTCAGACCCCAAGTGTCTCAGCAGTTTTGTGAGCTGTCTGTGCTGTTTCTTGCCAGAAATGAGAGTGTATATCAAAGGACATGATAAAAACGCTGTAAATAATTCTGATTGAGTGGGGACTAATGCTGTCTTTTAGGCCTTCAGTCAGGGTAAGTTCACACCAGATAACTTTCCCCTAATTACTTGGCAGGGAATGTGAGGTGGGAGCTTTGGTGGGAAGAGTGGATACACCCTAAGCTCACAGCTCTCCTGTCCTCTGGCAGGTGCCATGTGTCCACCTGTATCCATGTCCACTCGTGACCCCAGACACAGCAAACACCATAAAAAGCAAAGCTAACACAGACTATTTCTACACAAATCTTGCTCAGTTATGAACAAGCATCCTTTTAGCTGCTTTTGCACCCCTTCTTAGCACACAGCTCACCAAGATGCTAAAAGAAGGGGAAGAAAAGGCAGCATTTTCCTGGAATCTGTTTTGCAGGGATGGTGGACTCCTCCATGATGCCAATCATGGGCTACCTGGTGGATCTGCGCCACGTGTCAGTCTATGGCAGTGTGTATGCAATAGCTGACGTTGCCTTTTGCATGGGTTTTGCCATAGGTAAGTCCAGCCTTTCCCTGCCTGGAAAGCACAGTGAAGAAAAGTAGGAATCTGCTACAATACCAGCTGTGAATCCCAGTAATACTTGCAGATTTTATGAGAGGAGGTCCCTATTTTCTGAAAGAAATCAGAGCAGGGGAATTGTGTTTGGCATCTGTTCCCCTCCCCTGCAGCAATTTGTGGTCACTCCATGAGCTGCAAGAGGCCTGAGGGTGTCTGAAGGCACCGAACACAAATGGGATATGCTGAGGAAAGAGGTTTTGGGACATTTAAAATGAACACCACAGCTGTGCTCCAAGGGTCTGTGGTGGGAATCACTCCCCCTTGGCTCCCTGCCTCCCTGAGAGCATGACACAGGATGCCCTCAGGAGCATCTCTAATCTCCCCAAGGAATGTGGGTATGTCTGTGTGGGGAACCACTCCCCCTTGGTCCCCTGCCTCCCTGAGAGCATGACACAGATGCCCTCAGGAGCATCTCTAATCTCCCCAAGGAATGTGGGTATGGAGCCAGGAAAGTTTTATGACATAGTTACGAACGTGTATTTACATTCCTCAAATTTGTTTGTTAGATGGGGGGTTTGTATACAGAATTACTGTTGTTTAAAGTGATTGCTGCAAATTTTGTGTCTGAGCAATCTCCAGAAAAGGGTTTTTATCTGTACAAGGTCCCTCTGCTGGTGGTGCCATTGCCAAGGCCATTGGATTCCCATGGCTTATGACAATTATAGGAATTGTGGATATCATCTTTGCTCCCCTGTGCTTTTTCCTTCGAAGTCCACCTGCCAAAGAGGAGAAAATGGTAAGTGCAACTTGGTTTCTTTCTTTTTCTTTTTTTTTTTTTTTTTTAATTTTGGGTTTTTTTCAGTGAAACAAATAGTAACTTATATTTGCATCTTTGCCTCTAACTTCTTCAAAACAGGACCAGCACAGTGTCCCCACATTTCACCTTCAGGCATTAACTTTGGAATGAACCCCACCTTCCTTCTATATCCAAGATGTAGAAAGGCAAATCCTTTATTAGTTAGATGTTACAAAGTCACAAATTTGATTTTTAGGAAACAGGGTCCTGCAGACATTCCTCTGCATCACCATATGCTGTGGTGGAGTCAGTAGAGAATTCATTTCTCTTTTCCTTGAGGAGCCAGAACTCTATTGGCCGGTTGACCAAATTATTCCTTGGTGTGCCTGGTTTTTTCCTAAAATCCTCTGGGAAAAAATATAAAAAAATATACCACAGTATATTTAGAATATTTTTAATCATCTTTTTTTCTTCCTTCTCTTTCCTTCATACAGTTCACCTGTCCCTACAAACTAGTGGCTTCTCTTTTCCAATACATACCACAGGGCTTCTCTCTCTTTTTTTTTTTAATATAAATTTGCCAAAGACTTAATGATCTAGAGCACTCAGTGCTCCCCAGCCACGGTAAGGCAAGAACAGTGTCACCATCTGTAGGTTTAACCCACTCAGCACTCCATCCTTGCTCTTTCTGAAAAAGGCTGATCTGGGCCCAAAATGTTGCTGGTTGTTTATTTGGGTGAAAAGAAACTAATTTTGCATGGTCATCAAGGTAAGGACAGCACCTGATGCTGGTGCTGCTCACTTTGTACTAGCAGAAGGTGGAAAATTGAATTTTGCTGGAATAATGGTGCGTGTGAGGCCAGAGACCTTCTGTTTGGCTCATATTTGGACTGCAGAATCCCAGTTAATCCCTTGTCATGACCTTTGCTGAATGCACTGGTTTAGTTTGTTTTGGATTTTGTACATTAAATAAGGCTGAGGAACAGAAAAGAAAAAAAAAATCAGCTGCTGTTTCCCGGCAATATAAAATTTACCATGTACTTCCATGGTCCCTGACTGTTTCACTTGTAACATCACAACCCTGAAGGGACAGGAGTCTCCCCATGGCTCCAGCACCTTCCAGCATCTGCCACCTCTAATACATCTTTAAATGCAAAATAGCTCCTGTTCCCAAGCAACTCATGGCTGTAAAATGATGTATCAGTTCTTTCAGGTTGGAGGAGAGTCAAAAGGATGGTCCCAAAATTGTGGTCTTTGCATAATTATTAACCCCCAAGCTTAATTACACTCAGCAGGAAGAACACTACACAGCTGCTCCAAAACTCCTTGGGCAATTTCAGCCCAGAGAATTTAGTATTTCATCTGGCCCTAACCATGATTATCCCTTTTAGCTTGCCGTGGGTGTCAAAGCACAGTGTTGGGACCACCACTCTTGGCATCATCCTCAGTTTTGCTGTTCTGGATCTCCATGGAAAGAGGGGACAAAAGCAGTGAAAGAGAATTGGCTTGAAGCAGTAGGACTGCTTTTGACCATTCATCCAGGTTTTAATAGATGGAAATGAATTATGGGAGGGGTAAACTATTGCATCTGCAGAGCAGGTAGATGTATTTCAATAATACCTGGGCTGAAATACTGAAAATAGAAATTTTCCAGAGATGTCTTTAGCACTAAGATCACCCTAATTACAATCAGTTTGGGCTCTGCCCCAAGGGAGGAGAGGCGAATCCCTGAGTGGTGCAGGCAGCCCCAGCCTCAGCTGGATGCTAAGCAGAAATACTCACACTCTGTTTTCTTCCAGGCAATACTCATGGATCACAACTGTCCCGTGAAAACAAAAATGTACACCCAGAACAACATCCAATCCTACCCCATAGGTGAAGAAGAGGAGGAATATGAAAGTGACGAATAACAGAAAAGCCATATAACGTATTTAGGTGTACAAAATGCTGTGGTTCATGTGAAACATCTCATCCAGAAATAGGTTTTAGTTGTACTATACATTTAATAGTGAAATGGTCAGAAAAACCAAAGGTATATTATTTATTGGCCGTGACTATAAAGCAGACTGAAAACCGCCTTATGGGGGGGAAAGAGCTTTTATAGACCATTTGTATAGTGTTACTCTTTGTGTATTTAATTCTATTGAATATTACACTCTATTTTTTATTAAATGTGTAGTATAAATCTGTATAAAATGTGAATTTTAACTATTCGGTTCTTAAAGTCACCTCACTGACAGTATTTCATATTTTATTTGAAGTCATAGGTTACTGTCAAACTTGAGTCTTTCTCATTTAATTGGAAATTTAAAAAAGCAACTCTCAAAGAAAACCCATCCAATTTGCATCCTGTTAAGTGACACCCTTGTAAGTGCACTGAGAGCAGCTGGACTTCAGAGTGTGGACAGCACTGTCACTTTTTTTCATCAACTTCAGGTCCTAATAATACACACAACAAAACTAAATAAGAGGCACAACTTCTCTGCCAGTTAAAGTACTGACTTCTCCCTGAACCACCAATGTTGAGGAAAACATGCTGTTAAAACAGATGAGTGTATTGCTATTATTGGTATCTAACAAAGTTTTAATCAAGCAGTTGTGCTTGATGAAGCCCCCAAACACAATACCAGGTAAACAAATGGGTACGAACACCCCTGTTCCTGTCCCTTAGCAGGGAATGTAACAGCATGAGGATACTTTTCATATTTTTATCTTTTGGATCTTTTAACATGTTTCAACTTTATTTTAGTTGCATCTTCAGTGAGTTGTTAGGAAAAACTGCAGTATTACAGTATTTAGTTTTAGCATGTACTGAAAGTGAGCTGCTAACTGGAGCAGTTCAAACTACTCTTTCACGTGCATTTACGTATACATCTAAAAATTCAGTGTACAGTTATTTTTATAAATGAGTTCAAATACATTCTTTGCTTAAAAAAATGGAAGAAACAGCCAGTTTGTTGCCAGTCTCTCATAACATTTGGGGACACAGCCCAATACAGGTGAAGTATTGTATTAGGCAGTCCCTGTCTGCACTTAGGAAAAAAAAAAAAAAAAAAAAAAAAAGACTTGGATAGAAAGCATTTGAAAAGCAATGTCCTTCTCAACCATGGTGTATCATTTCATTTGTAAAATGAAAATCTTTATGTGCCTTCTCTCATGTAATTGCAGATGTTTTATGTACTACAGCATAGATACTATGTTTACATATAGTTTTGTAAAGCATATATACTATGGTCAAAAAATATGAAAAAATATAGTGGATCAAACTTTAAGTATTGCTCTGTCAATAATTATGCATTCAGAACACATCAAAATAAAGTTATCTGACAGAACTTCATGATCTATTGTAATAAAGTGAAAAAAAAAAAGAATTAAAAAAGAACAACCCCCCTCATGATTTGCTTTATGCAGTGTACTTTACCAGCGGGGGGAAAGCTGTCAGGAAAGCATTTCTCAGAGCTCCTTCAGAAACCAAGATTCTGTCATACAATGAATTCTTCACCAACACCAAGTAAGTAATAATTGTGCAGATCAGTGGCTATTTATAGTAGGCTCACATTTTACTGTGATTTGCACAATGAAACTTTGCCCCTAGGAATGTTATTCTACTTAACGTCACTGAAGTCTTTTGGTCAACATCAAATTGTCAATCTGATCAAATCTGAGACTGAAATACCAATGCAAGAATTCTGAATTATTACAGGATGTGTTCATCTTTTTGCCAGCTGATCAACCAGTGTATTTCTTGAATTCACTAATACATAATTCAAACATAGCAACTCACATTTTTTTAAAAGCACAGAAAGGCTTTCTTCATGGCTTGGTTTGGAATGTTTGAGCACATCAAAACTAAGGAGGAGTTTGCGTTAATCTGCAACATGAGTATGAGGAGGAGACCAAGGAGAGAGAAATGGATCACATTCCTTTTCTACAGCTGCTGCCAGTTTCTGCTGGGCCTGAGGGAGCAGCATCTCCCCAGGGTTTGCTGACAGATCAGTGCAGTGCAGTGACTCCCTTCTCTTGCTCCACTTCTGCTCCACCAGAAGAGGAAGATTAATTAAAAACCCCACAGACACTCGTGTTTGTAATCTCCGTGCCACCTTTCTCTCCACTCCCAAATAAAAACTTAGCAGTTGTTTTGGATTTTTTAAGTAGTGAGTAGCCAAACCTTTTTTGGTGACCGTCAGGAAGACATTTTACTTGGAAAATAGACAAAAATCCCCTTCTGTCCTAGAAAAATGTGGATTTTCCCTATTTTGTATATTTTGATCTGTGTCAATTCAGGTGTGATAAAGACACTTGATTCATTTGCTCCCACTATTTATTCCTCCTCTGCAGCTGCAAACTTCCACAGATGCTTTGTTTCAAATTTCTCAGCTCAAATTATCCAGTTATCAGTAGTTTTATATAATGCAAAACGTGTTTCTCCCCTGAAGATCCTTCCTTTAAGAGATGGCTTTAGATGATAAGATACTGCAATAGAAGTATTTAAAAAACATTGACACAATGCAAGAAAGTTGATAATTTAGCAAAACTATTTTATTAAAGCTTATTCTCATGATAAAATAATAGCCAACAAAATCATATTAGGCAGGTCTTCTGCAAATGTGTGTAGCTGCCACCTATTCAGATATCATTAAGTCAAGATATTCTTGTTTTCTGTGGTATTCTTTATTTTCAGCTATTTACAGTCAAGCATGAAGCAAAGATTACATCAGGAATGTAGTATTACAATTTCCCCCTGGAGATTCACTGCTTATTGTAAATAATGCCAGATAGGAATTCATGTTTTCCTTCTTATCACTAAAATACAACTATTTTGCCCTTTTTCCATTCAGTATATTTAAAAATATTGCACTACATTTAATTTAACCTCTTACAATCATCATCATCAGCAACACTATGCGAGGAAAACGATACCCAGCTTTTCTTACCCACCGTGTTACAGGAGTCAATTTAAAACCATGAATGTGTGTTTTTGAAATCAGTAAATCAGTATTTGCATTGTTTTCACAGCTCCTTCATGTGCACCAGGGCTTAAATGAAGCACTTGGATATATTTGAAAACCTCTGTAGTAGTCTGTAAGAGCAAACACTGATGGCATTGAATGCAGATCACCACCAATGGTAAGCTGCTGAGAAAATGGAGTGGGGAAGTCTTAATATGCATCTCAAGCAAGTACAGGTTAAATAACTTTTAGACAAGAAGGGAAGCTCATTTTGTGCGATTATTTGCTAAAGCTTAATTTCAAAAGTGTGTCACATGCCTGTTTTAGCATGGATAGTTTTCCATACATCAACTAAGTAGTATCAACTGCCCAGAACTCACTAAAAAGTGCAAGTATGAATGACTGGCAGTAACCATTTTGCTTAGAAGCACAAGCACACTGTCCCATGATGTAAACCACTGCTTCTTAATTTTGCCCATCACAAACTAAACCAAGAAGCAAATTTAAACGAGAGGTACATTACAGATGACCTCAAAAACTAAAGGAATTATTTTTACCATCTCAAACTCCACTCCAACAAAGGCTTTTTTTTTCTACTACCAGCAATACCAGTGATGATGATACGAGTACCTAGCACAGTACCTAAAATAAAGATGATATTTTATACAAAATTTCTATACACAGAAGATGAAACAATGTCTACAGGAAATAAATAAGAATGATGGCCTTAGCCAGGTAATGCTAAGATCCACAGTTTACACATAGCACAAGACCAGACAGATCTTTTCAAAAGCAGCTGGCTGAATTTCTTCCTCATCTCTACTGGACTCACAAATTGACTCAAATAAAACATGTTATATACACTATAAGACATTTTGCTGACAAAGGTGATCCTTCTGCTCAGACTCTTATCTTCTGTCTGAGAAGCTGAATGCAACTCACCATGCTATGATTACTCAAAAGTGTTGAGAGAACATTAGTTACTTTGTATTTTGCACCTTAAGCTTTCCAAAATGATAGTCTGCAGCAAAATATTAATTTCTTTATATTACTTACACCATGATTACATGCTTTTTCACAGAAGGCAATGAAACCTCCAACTCTAGTGAAGAACAACTTTCCTTTATCAGGCTATCAGATAATACAACATCACAAACATATGACTTCGTTCTGGAAGGCATATAAGCCTTTTACCTTGAAAATATTCCCAATTAAATTATTATGAGATACCAGTTTATACTTTTGATATCTAACAATAGTCCAAAGTTCTAAGGAGGATTTTTTTTAGCATAGCATTACTATATTTCATGTTAAATACAAACTGCACAAAGTTCTTGTATTTAACAAAAACATGGAAAACAAATGATATGCAATGATAACTTCAGTAAGTATTAAGAACAGAGAAAATGAAAGACCTTTTGTTTGCTTTCATGATATGTTTGGCAAAAAATACACAACTACCTAGAAGACATACAATAAAACTGTGATCAACACTTAAAAGCCTGGCCCCTTGGTGACTTCTGAGTCAGTCATCAGCTTAGGCATGCAACAAGCTTATAATGTTTTCATCATACAATGGATACTAAACATTTTGAAAACCCTGCCTGTTTCCCATTGAAAATACTAGCTTAAAAAAAAAATACAGAGAGGGGAAGTGGGGTCAAGTAATGCATTAAGGAAACCACACACATTGATGTGAAATGGTAAGGTTACATAATTAGAAAAAATAAAAATAAGTTATTAAAAATAAATTTCCAATATAAACCCCAAAGTGTAGTTTTAACCAGCTACTTTAACAAAACGATGGTGCTGTAGCTGGAGAAGAACCACTATTAGCAATTAACTGTGGAGAAGCAGGACACGCACATTATACCAGTGTTTTAATTTAATTTGTGTGTGTTTGGAGTTAAGTGCAAAGTATTCTTTAAGTCCATTCCTTCAAAGACTAAATATGTAAATATCAGTAAATATCAGATTGAGGTGGATCAACTGGTTCTTCTGATATGATGTTCAATGTTGGAGCCTCTGTCAGACTGCCATCTTCGCTATCCACTTCTTCTGCTATACTGGGTTCCTCAAAATCTTTAGTCAGTTTTTTGGATTGCCTCTCTAAGAACATGTTCTCCAGGGACTCTAGATCCTCAATGCCTGCCCTGTAGTGGATCATCAGCAGCGTGAGGGCCTGCAGTCTCTCACCTGACTTGGCCAGTGCAGCAGAAATCAGGGCTTTTTTCCTCACGTCGGTCGTCTCTTTTTCTTCTTTAACCAGCGAATTATTGTTTTCCAGCTCTTGGTCTATTTCATTCTGCAGCTTATCCAACATAAACTCCAATTTCTGAAAGCGCTCCTCTGTGGGTAAACTTCTGTAGAGGTCACGGCCGATTTCCTTCACAGCGATGAAGACGCTGTCATCGAGGCCGCCCTCCTTGCGGACCAGCTTGATGCCGGAGCCCGCGGCGCGCTTGGAGGGGCTGCTGGGCCCGCTCAGCTCGGTGTCGCTGCTCTCGTTGTCGGACGTGTTCGGGGTGTGCTTCGGCGAAGGCTCGGCCACGTCCGGGCCCTGCTCGGCCAGGCGGGGTTTGGGCACTTGCCGGAGGTTCAGCAGCCGCGTGCTCGTGTTGATGATGTGCCTGGTCAGCCCTGTAGTTCTGTTAGCAGACTTGGCCTCGGAATCAACCCGAAGGGATGCGGCTGCAGGAGCCTCCTGGCCCTCGGCTCTGCTGGCGCCCCCAGTTCGATCGAGCCGCTTTTCAGCTCCTACACAAAAGGGCATCTCAGTTAAACATTTCTCTTGACATTTTTTGTGGCAAACGTAAGCGCAGAACATGCACTGCGAAGCTGCTTTAGTCCACACCTTCTTTTTGCAGTAATCACACCAAGTTGGATTCTGAAACTGAGTATCTTGAAAGTTATGCCTGTTCTCCGTGAGAACTTGTCCCAAAAAAGGATCCTCTTTCTGAAGGGCACGAGCTTCTTCTTCTATGTGACTCTCTCTCTCTTTCTCCAGAAATACGCTTGAATCATCAACTTCACCTTCTTTTAAATATTTGAATTTTAAAGTTATGTCACCGTAACAAAATTTTTCATTGAAACCTTTATGGGTTGTCAAACTCCGCAACGCTGTTCTGGTGACTGCTGCTTTAGGTGTAGGAGCACGCAGCTGAAATTTTCTAACAAATTCCATCGAGGACGTAGCTAGACAATCTAAAGCAATCTCTTCAAGTTTTATGCTTGCATATCCTAAGCAGATAAAACCACCTGCTTTGAAAGGGTCTCTGCACCACAGTGCAACATTAAGGTACTTATGGTATTTTTCTACTTCAAATAGACAGGAGGATGTTCTCGTCATCGGCCATCGGCCCTGACGGCTCTTATAAGGAATTTCTGGTGACTCCCATGTTCGATGATCATCACTATCTTTGCAACTACGTGCATTTTCTGTAAGTCCATCTTTTAATGTATCTTGCTTTGGTGCAGTTACTACTTTTGATACTGCTGGGTCTTCTATCTGATCACTAACTTTAATTAGCTTCTCTGTAGATTTTTCTCCGTTACTTGCAGGTGGAGGTGGCCTCTCTGGTTTATCAGAACATACACTTGCCGTTTCTAACACAGTCTGGCTATCACTACTAGACAAAACAGGCTTAATTTGGGGCCTAGGTGGCACAGGAGGCTTAGTACTAGATCCCTGTGACTGTTTACCTGATGGCTGTGGTGCATCTGAAACCTCAACAGTTTTAGGTGTTGCCACTTTAGCCCCATCTTTTTGTTGCGTTTTGGATGCTGCCTGGTAGTTTCCTAAATGCAGTTTTCGGTTCAGGATGGGTGATATAGTTCCAAGAGGTTTAGCAGCAGCAAGAATTACTACCGACCGTTTGGGACTCGGAGATGTTGGCAGATCTTCCTTTTGGTCAGGTGTATCACAAGTTAAGTCTTCAAATTCTGAATCAAAATCTCTGCTATCAGTATCAGCTGCTAAACTGTTCTGGTCATCTTCTGCCTGTGCCAAGAAAGCTGTGTCCTCCAATTGTCCAAATCCATCCTGCAGTGCTGAGCCATGCTGATTATACCCAACAGGCCTTTCATAAAAGACTAAAACTCTCTCCCCAGCTTGTCTAATCAGCTTCAATACTTGGACAGTTGATGTGATTTTAACACCTATTAAAAAAAAAAAAAGACAAACATTATTAAGTTCTAATTATGATAATAATCTAAGTGACCAAAAATAGGCAACAAACGCATTGTTGCTCAGTAACAAAGGAAGTCAATTATGACAGAAGAGCTTAATTGAAATGTAACAGATGGATTCTCTCCATTTTATTCATAAAAATATTAAGCTGAAAAAAAAAAATTACATAAACACTCCAGTTTGCTGCTCATAATAATACTATAAACTTACAAAGTAATGTTGATTTGATATGGAAACAATTTTAACCTTGCTTTTACTGTAAGTTTGGACTTTTCAGCAGTAGACATTTAACAAAGGACTCAAAAAAGATGGGTATCTTTAAACACAGTTATAATTATAACAGAAGCAGGCTAAAATGAAAATACTTTCAATATGTTAATGAAATATGGGCATAATGCTACATTATCAGTGTGGCTGGAGAGAGCTGAACCATCTTTCAGAGCCATTTGATGTACCTCCAAATTACATGCAAACTATCTTAATGAGCACACAGTCCAAATACAGTCATGCAGGGGATCACATAAAAATGACTTTTCCTTTGTTCTAAAGCAATCATTCAAAGGAACTGAAAACCCTTTTAAATTACTGGAGTATTGCAATGGGGATTTATTTAGACAGTACCTAAGCAAAAGAACTCATTGTAGATTTTAAGCTCTGGTCTGTAAAACCTCTGTAAAAGGTTAAACTTCCTGCTAGCCCAGTCACATTAATGTTTTGGCTCGGTTTTTTATTGTTTTGTTAGTTTGTTTGTTCTGTTTTTAATGTTGTTGCCAAATGTTTATTCAAGCTTCTTTTGCCCTTTACCTAAGAAGGAGTAAATAAATATGCAAGAAAATAAAACAAGCAAAGACCTTAAGTGACCATAAATACAAAAATGTTAGTTTTAGAGTGCCAAGCACAACTGTAACTATTAAGAAAGGGAGATTGGCTGAACTGCATACACGACAAGACGACCCTCATTGTGAAATGCCACTCACTGCCAATTGCCAGCAGTCTGTCTCCTCTCTGTAGATCAGCAGCTGCAGCAGGTGAGTTTGGAGTCACAGTTTCGATGACAACGTGCCCTGCATCCTCCTCCTTGGACTGCACAAGGCGCAGCGTGAGCCCAACACTTTGCAGATTCCCTTTCACAAGTTCTGCCTGCAGAGAAAGAAGTCAAAAGTATCTCAGTAAAGCAAGGATTCGTGGCTACTATCAATAATTTAAATAAAAATTAAATACAATTATACCATTTTAATATTAAAAAAAATCATTATTTTAAAAACGCATTAGGATATCCATTGACTTGACCTAATTGATTAACAGTCTGCTAACTAATTTTACACCTTTGGAGACATTCACAGAAAGTCCCAATCCTAAATAAAACACTACTATTAAACACAACCTCATTATCCATTTTATTAGGAGCACTGCACCATCAATCTAGGTATCACTTTGAATGTAGCTCATTTGTGTTATAAAACCTAACGCTATGAGCGGCTTTCCAGTAGTCTGTGTAAAAAGGTGTTTGGAGTGACAAAACTCTTATGTACTTACAGATTGCTTAAGTATACTTAGAACAACTCTCAATTAACAATAGCCTAAAAAGTTTCTTAAATGAGGCAAACCCTTTTCTCATACGTGTTGTGGGCAACGGTCTATAGCTAGCCAGAGTGGACCCCAACAGCCCGGCAGAAAACACGATATTTCACATACTTATCTTGAAAAAGAAATACAATTTAAATTTTAACTCAAATAACCCCAAATACCTTTTTAAAAACAAACAAACAAAAAACCAAAAAAGGACAACTGAGGTGCAATCCCTGTAGCTGGTTTTCATATGACAGATCTAGGTAGGGATCAATTATTTACAGATCTCAGTGTCTGAGATCTTTGGCAACTCTTTTCCTAATAAAAGCAGTCCTTAATGAATTTAACAGTATCATTTTTTCCTCTAAAGCACATTCCTTTTAGACTATTTCAAATTACTGTCTACCACCATTCCATCAACAGATATTCTATTTGAAAGGAGAACTCATATGTTTCAGCTTCAAGGACAGAAATTTAATTTGTTTTTTTGATTCCCAAGAAGAGAGAGGCCGACAGTGTAGAAACCTCCACAGGAAATTTTATATTTGGTTTCAATTTACTGAGTTCAGGTAGACAGCCTTCTCCTGCAGCCTTCTGCATTTACTTTGTTGCTATTCAATTGTGGATGTTTGAACTGTCTGAAGCTGAGCCTCCTCTTTGGAGGATGTGCTCATTTACTCAGTTTGTGCAATGGCTTTCCACAGATGGAAGTGGATTACTTAGCTCAGTCCACGGCTCCCTCCTTGGCTGCATGGCTGTCACTCCTTTCCCATAATCCTAATAGCACTGCATCCTTGGTTCTTTTTTAATTGTAGTTCAGTTCTTTACAGAAATAAAAATGCTCTGCAGCTCAGCAGTTTGCTATAAAACAGCACTGAGTTTGAAGAAGCAGACTTGTGCTAACTTTCTAAGCTTTGTCACTATTTTCTGCATTTCCCACAGGCACCTACTCTTTTTTTTCAAACTTCTATTGTTAACACCCAGTAATGTATGCAAGAATAACAAGGCCAATATAAGCTTAATTGCAGTTCCAAGACTTTAAGGTTATTCCAGAATGAAACAAGTAAATAGCTGCCTACAGAAACAACCCTGATGGAGTTTTCAGATTGATTTTTGTTCATTTATTTGTTTAAATGCCATCCTCATTTACACCAAAACTACTGTTACATAATTAAATTTTAAAAAATTTAAACAATAAGCTACTAAGCGTTAAGAAACGAAGTATTAGAAATGTCTGTGGAAGAAGACAAACTTTTTTAAAAAAAAGAATTGCTCTTCTGCTTTAGCCCTTTATTTATATGCACTATAGTTTTAAGCTAGCAATACACAAATGTTGCAATGTGCTGTATGGAAACAACATGAACAATTACTGCAATTTCAAATAACACTAATTGAATATTTTAACTGTCAAAAACACAAATGACATGAATTTGCTTTGGCAGCACGCAAAGCTGCAACAAAAACAACATCCAAAGATCACAATAATATAACTGCACATTCTTATCAAACAATGAGGAAACCATTATTTCTGAGCTTTACTCGGAGTCCAAGTACTCAAATCTCAGTTTTCCTATGATGGTTCCTTTGTAAGTCTCACTCTAAGTGATTAAGCTCAAAAAATATTTCCAAATCATTGTGTTTGAATAGAAGAGGAACTATCATAATGAAGATCAGGAAGTAAACTCACATTTAAGGAATGCTGACAAACATGAAAATTACAAAGGGCTGAAAAACAAATTATAACCACTTTTCCCCCTAATTTCTGTTAGTGCACTGAAGTAGAAAGATGTTTAGTGAGAGAACTCCAGGAAACAAATGGATGCTTAGAACAGTGAAAGGAAAAAAGAAAAGCCCAACAAAAACCTCAAGATGGTTTTCCTTTTAACACCCTGTTGTTCTGGCCATTTAATTATACTCCTTTAGGAAGTCATCTATTTTGACTGTACATAGTTTCTTCTGAAATCTTACATTAGTTCTGCAGCTCAAAGCCCAGAACTGGAGCTCTTCAGCACGACAAGATGTTTGAGAGTCAAGGCCTGCCCAGGGTGGATCTCCTGTTAGCTTTGCATGGGAGCACAAGAGGACATTGCTGTGAGATGTTCTCAGCATGAGACAACTCTTGTCCACTCAGTCTCTGAGCAGAGCAGAAAAGCACCCACCTACTGAAGGAAGGTGGCCACCACAACCCTGTCACAGGAGTTACCTCAGGCCAGCTCCTTTCTTCTACAGTTGGTATTTTCTCATCCATTCTAAGAATGGCTCAAGGTGATAAGATTTCTCCAGAAAGTCACAAGTCTTGTCTGAAAGAGAATGTCAGGAGGAAGAGCTGGTGTTCAACATGTGACTTTTTGAAGAAAGGCAGGAATGACCTCTAACCACTATTGGTACTTGCAATCATGGCAAAGTGCACGATGACCAGATATGAAGAAAGGGCACAACTAGACAGTAGAAAAGAATAAAAAAGTTACCAAAAGCTCTTTTTTAAAGCACTTGTCAGTACAGACTCTGGTGTTCTTGAGTTTCCTTTGAATCCAAGGACTCCTTTGAGCAGAACTACACAGAGGATGACTTAACAGCGAAAATATTCTGTAGTGCAAAAACTAGAAACTCTCGAGGTGATCCCCAGCATTTCACCCTTCCCTCCTCCTCCAGGGAGAGACCACATGAAAGAAATGAGGGACAGCTGGGACCCAAGATATGTAGGTATCTCTGAACATTTGGCTCCCATGCAGGGACACAGCCTGCAGATTACAACATGTATGACTCACTGATGGCAAGGAGACTTCCCATATTCCAGCAGTATCTGATGGAAAGCTGTTTTTGGAAGGAGAGTTCCTTTGAACGTAACAAGCAAAGTTCATCTCAACTTTTTATTATCTTTGGCACAGTCACAAGCTTTCTCATGAAGTAAAGTGGTTTTATTTATCAACCCAAACCAGATGAATGGTTTCCTTCATTATTCTTTCTGGCACCTGCAAGAAACACCACCCTATCTCAGACCAAGATGAATGCAGGTGAAAACCATTTGGAGCTCTCAAAACCCCCCACCCCAACAAGTTCATGCACAAACCCAAGCATCCTTGTATACCCAGCACAGCTACTTTATGCCTTTCTGTCTCCCCCTCAAATTAAGGCTTGATAATAAATGTGAAGAGCCAAAGACCTATTGGAACACTAATCACGAGGAGGATGAATTTCAGTTAAATGACACAGAGGTTGGAAGAAAATTGCTAATAATGAAAGGACATTTATTATCAAGAAACCTTGCTGCAAGGCAGAAAAACTAACAGCTGCACCCAGGAGAAAGGGAAATTTGAACCAATTAGCTATATCATATTAAAGCAAGTTTATTTTAATTTGATCTAATTAATAGCTCTATTTTACTAGTTCCTGCAAACCTTAGTAGTTATTTAAATAAGGAGCAAGACAAAGCAGATATTAGTACTTCATTGTCAGTGACAGGCATACATTCAATGTATTTTATATTGAAATAGTTGGAGCTAAACTGTATCACAGAGCTTAGAAAATGTATCTTAAAAAAAACAAACAAACAATCCCCTGACTATTTATTAAATACTTGTTGACATTAAGATGCAACAAAACAGGAATGATTATCCCGAAGAGAAAAAAAAAAGGTAGTAATTTCCTTAGTGTTTTATTATTAAAAAATCCCCCAAACCCAGCAATAAAACAAGAAAACACAAGATGTCCATTAACTTTAGAATTAATAGAACATTTTGATGTGGAGCTGTGAACACTTGGCTTTTACAGGACAAAGTCCAGAAGCATCAATTCCACAGCACAACCCCACTGCCACTTTCAGTTCAATACTGGATGTGTGCTCTGGACACACAATGCAGGAGAAAATCATCTTGTGTCTCACGGCCTTTCCTTGCCTCAGCCTTGTTGTTCTGAAAGCCCAGCACTGAATGTCAGTGAAAAGAAATTTTTCCAAACCTTTTCCAACATACCAGCATTGAACTCCATAGCTCCACAGTGATTAATCAGAAGTTTACAGCTTGCTAGTATCATTTAAATGGCCAAATATTTACACAAATGTCAAAACATGATGCAGTTTTAATCTTCAAAGACTTCATGAAATTATCAGTCTGAAATAATTTACAAATACAATGGGATGATAAACATCCCTTTTACAGGCAACAGAAAAATGTGATGCCATCTCATTTACTATTTATTCCAAAACCATATATGAAGTTAGATTATTATTTGATTCGGAGGTAAGAATACCACCAGTAATACTGTAGTCTCATAAGCAGAATCTAAATTAGCATTAGATACAGCACTTCCATTCAGAATTTCTAAGACAAGACATAATAAATCATGTCCATTAATAAACACAGAGATTACCATCTAGGAAAGTGTGTATGACAATCTCTGACCAGCAGTGCAACATCATACACCTAAACTTTAAAAACTATTAGATGCATACAAAAATAGAAAAAAACAAAATTAAGCCACGGCAGGATAATTGGAGCATAAGACTTTTGCTTTTAAACCAAACTGCTTATTTTCAGGAACTAAAAATAAAATAGTTGTTTTTTGTAAGCTTAATTTTACACTGTAAAATAATTTGTAATAGTCTAAATTTGCTTAACTATTTGTAAGCATTAAAATCCTACGTCTTTACTAGAATTTAGTAAGCATGTCACAGTCTTTTGAATAATTGCTAAGAAAAGCTTCATCAACCCAAGCACAAATAAGAAATCCTATTTTACTGACTTTACATCAACTAGAAGAACACTGTTTTTCCAAACTGTTCATATTCCCTATCAGGGGTATGTAACACACTCTGTGTAGCAGAAACTGAACCCATATCAGTGCTGTATTACGAATAAAAATATTTCTTTTTGGCCGAACTATCAGAGGGGCCAAAGGGGATCTTAGGTATTCTTGCAAGGTAGGGTCTAGTGCCTTTTGAGGAAAAAAAGTGAAAATGTCTGTGAATATGTCTGTAAAGTATTACATTCTCCCAGACAACCCCGCACGCCGAGAGGAGAGGAAGGAATATTTCATGTCAAAATTCCCCAAAACATTAAAGTCCAAAACTGGGAAACAGTTTCTTCTCTTCAGAAGACTTAGTTCTTTGTATTATTGAAAAAACGTTTTTGGCAAACATCCTTAAAACACTGACTTTAGTATTATTGCTTTTTTCAACCCTATTACTGAATACAGTTATTATGTATGACCTGCACAGCAAAGAGGCTGTGAGATTATTTACAGGGGAGAGGAGGCACTGAAAGGAAACGCGTATCGCCAGGCCCACGATTTGCTCCTCAGAAACACTGGACACAAAGGAAATAAAATAATTTTCTTGTAATGTTCTGGGAGGATTTCAATCTATGGTTTAGAAAAGGAGTAGATGTTTTTCTTCTCCTTGAGACACAGCCCTGAAGCCTAAAGAGAGCTTGTAGCAGTGTAGCACAAGCCTTTTCCAGCCTTTTCCACGGGGCATGGTAACCCCAGACGTGTTCTGATGTAAACCTGGACTCAGGAATCCACAATGACAGAAATATTTTCATTTCCCAGGCACTGAGAAAGCTCCCAATTACACGAAGATAAATGTTTTCTGAGCAGTCAAGAGCTATCCCTGTTCATGGGATGCTTAAACAGCCCAGTAGTCATTAAAGTATGCCCTGATTATCAGTTCCACACTGTACTCACATTGCACAGGTGCAATGATGCACACGTGTGGATGTGCCTCCATCTCCAGATTTAACCTATTTCCTTTAGTGTGTTCAGAAATGTTCAAGCACACTGACAGAAGGTTTAAATAAAATAAAAAGCTGTAGTAATATTTATAGAATAACTACACTATGCAGTACAACAAACAGTGAAAAGGAAGGAAATAATCTCTGCAATCAAATTAAATCTAGATAGAAAATTGACTTAAGTTATTTTCTTCCCTACTAGAAAGAGGCATTAATTGCAAATCACTTATTAGAAAAAAAACTCATGGTAATGTAATGTAAAAGAGAACACACTGGCTACTTAAAACATCAGTACACACTACAGCTAGAAGCAATATGCCATTCTAAGAAACTAAAACATACTAGAAAACACATTTACAAACTTGAAAATTAATTTACTGATTTGTGATTTTTTTCAAATAATTAATAGAAAACTGCTTCAATAAAAATCTGATTCAATTTTTCCCGTAAACTGAATCTAAATAATAAAATCTAAAATTGCTACTGTTCCACAATTTGTATCAAGACTTCTATGACAATAACTAACATAGTCTTTCTTGCTATGTGATCCTTCCTCCATACCAGATATACACATCTTGAGTATCATTCAACTGGAAATTTAAATGTATTTTTCTACCATTCCGAGGTTTACATTGATTCAGTTAATTTCAACAAACATTTTGATTTGTCCCCTCCGTTTTTTTTAATATTTTGACAAAACATATCAGACAAATATGTTGAATGAACATGCATTTCTTCTAGATATACAGAATGGTAGGTGAAATAACTAAATTTATTAGTACACTTAAACATTTAAATATATATATATGTGTGTGTGTGAGTAGAACCTCCAAAAAGAAATCAAAAGGAAACTATCTGCTGCTTATAAAAAATTCCTGTTGAACAGCAATCCCAATTACTGTTTTTGCACAATTCCTTTTACAGTCATAACTGAGCAACTGCTATAAAGATATTCTTATGCCCATTTTGCCTGAAAGAAATAATTTGAAAATATTATTAAAAACTCAACATGCAAAACCAAAATAAGTTTGAAAGAGCTACTAAAATGGACTTTTACCATAAGGAGATATCACCAATAAAAATAAAGTAACAACCACATTTTCATAACTTCTCTTTCTGTTCCGTGCCACTTATTTGATAGCTAAACCATTCCTTACTTGCACCCAAAATTCACTGGAGTGTTTGTTGTGGGTTTCTGGACCAGGCTGATCAAAATTTTAGACATATTCAAATTTTAGCCAGTTTTAATTAATTGGTTTTTGCTTAACCTGGTGTTCTCCTTTCCTCCACTGCAGCTCTTACTGTGTGCTGAAACCCCGTGAACCAGGAGGGTTTTTCTGTACTCAGGTGTCCTAAGCAGACTTCCACTTGCTTAATCCCCTAAAAACGTTAACTTTTCACACTGCTCTCCTTTCTCTCCAAAACTTCTGAACAACACACTCTGTCCTGAAAACAACTTCAATCAGTGAAACAAAGGAATCAGCCAACACTCGAAATCATCTTGAGACTAATTATTCACATACAATTGTTCTAGTACAAATATCAGAAAATATCTAGTGCAATATCAGAAAATAAGTTCTTCAGCTTCCTTCCTTTGATTCAACACTGCCCATTTTGTTATTTATGCATCTTTGACATATATTTGCATTCCATACCCTATCAGCTGGAGCAGCTTTATAGGACTGGTTACACCTTGTGTCTCCTTGTATGTTACTGAACAAATAGGCACCAACTGTTTTGTGGAATATTAGGAAAACCAGGTTTTTGATTACTACAAAACAGCAAAAAAAAAAGGGAAGTGGGATGTCCTACCTTTTACTGTTAATCTTTGCAGCCTTGTGAACTGTGCATGGGGAGACGCAACGATCTCAGATGAACACTGCATTTTTCCTGTTTGGTTTGTTTTATTTTTAGGAAGAAGTGTACTTATGGACAAAGGTCTTGATATTTTCTTACTAGTCATCCTAAATAGCAAGCCAGTGGGGTTAATTTTCTGTTCTACATGATAACTCGTAAAACCCAAAAAATAAAAGTTTAAAAATATGACTATAATTTCGTTCTGAAATGAGTTACATATTGGGCCAAGATCATATTTAAAATAGCAATTCATTAACACCACAATATGGCAAATGTTGTGCACATGTCTAACTTCACCATCATAAACTACTTGTATGAAAAGAAATGTGACAATTCATCGCAGGAAAATTAAACATCTGCATGTCTGCCTGATGAGCACTGAAAACTTTTTACATCAGCAAAATCCAGAACAGGCTTGTTACTGAACAGAATGAGGAGCTGTATCTTATTTTCCCAAATACTTCTGACACATTGCAGGTACTCTTTGGCTAAGCTACTCCTAAAAAATTGCACCTTCCAATTGCACGGTGAAGCAGGTTACACGACATGTAAAAAGCAAACTGTTTAGCAATTATCATGAATTGCTGGGGCATTCTTACAGCAATTACAGGACTTGAATGGAGGAGATAAAGACAAGGCAGCAGAAAACCTGCATTTAACTTTGAAGTGTCAAAAGTAGGTAAAATAAAGGCCTTCAGTTTTAGGTGGAGCTCTTTGCAGAGCAATTTAGCACAAACACCAACATAGCTCGTGTGTGAGTGCTCTTACTCATTGACATCCTTTTAGTCTTTAGTAAATCCAACTTTGATGATTTCCTTTGGCTCTGAAAAAATGAAAAAAAATCTTTTTTTTCCCCCTAATGTTATATAACCATATAAGCCTTTGATTGGAAAAAGGTTTCCTCCAATATTGCTTAAGCATTACTTGGTCATCATGTAAATATTTTGTGCAAAACTCAGGTAGTCTAATAAGAAATACTGAAATAATGTTACTTAGTTAATTAATAATACAATATGTGACATCAAACCAATAAAAACTTCACCTTGTTATGAACCACTGCATTGCAAATTACAGATAAAGGAGATTGATGAGGACCTGTGAGTTTATGCACTGTGAATACGTGCACATGGGACAGGGCAACCCAGGGGTTTGCTCATCTCTGAGATGGAAGCAAAAAACCTGAAAACATTCCAGTGTATGCATTAAAAGTAAACCCTCTAAACCAGTAATTATTTATATGTATCTTGGAAGTATCTAATTAATGGTGATGTGACAGCTACTATTAATCTTCCTGCAATAAACTCAAAATATTGGACTATCAGGTGAAGTTCTTTATAATGGAACCAACAGACACAGTGAAGAGTTTTCTCCAGACAGAGAAACTGCTTGGCAATTTTCACTATCAGACCCAGCAGCATTAACTACCTGAATACTGACATGGATATTGCCATAAAAACTAAAAATATGAAAAATTATTATCCAGTGTGATTACAATAATATGCATTACAGATGCTAGTCTCCATGGAAATAAGATATACAATATAATTTAAATTCACTAAAAAGCAGTAACTCTTTGATTTCAATAACGGGCTTTAAAGTCACATTTTAAAGGGCTTAGAAGTTACTTTTCTGACAGAAAAGCTACACTCTCACAAACAAAGCATTAAGACTGCAGGTAATACAAATTACATCTTATCAATAACACAGTCAAAGCAACAGGGACCTCGCACGCACCTAGAAGCTCCATAATCATACAATTTGAAATATCATAGAACTTAAAACTGTTTTTTCTGCACTGCAGAAACACTATTTTCTTGGCAACTGGTACATTTCTCATCAACATTAATGGCTAGATGGCTATTAAAGCAAAGCACAAGCCTGAACAATATCCTGTGTAACCCACTGAGTGTTCAGACTCCCACATTCCCACTGAACTAGCTAAGCCCAAAGGAACTAAAGCAGATGTAGTAAAATGATTCGTGATCTTAACAGCTCTTCAGAGATTAAATAGAAGACCCATCTGTATCAAAATGAAGTTTCTGCTACATACAAGCCCCAACCCCACCCTTTGCCCAGTAGTAAAACCAGACCAACACTTTTCTGATATTCTGTTACCATGGCCAGAAGAAATGAGGATTTATATTTAACTTATTCTGAATAATTGCTGCAAGAAGGCCAAGGTTTTGCATATAATAATTTTGCTGTACCTAGAAAAGCAGCCAAACCACGCTGAGTTGTTTTCAATTAAATTCTGGACAAAACACTGCATTATAAACACACAACTATACAACCAGTAAAGGTTTCCACGACCATACATCTATTTCTGGTTATTTTGTTGAACACATCACATCAAATCAATTTATTTATGGTTATAGGGCACAAGTCACTGGCAGGCAGTGAAACAGCAGCTCAATGTCACATCTAATTAGCAGCACCAAGACAACAGCACACCTAGAAACCAGATTTTCATTCTGTTACTGACGACCACCACTTATAAAAATTGCCACAACTATTAAACTGAAAATAACTTTACATCAGCTCAGTCAAATACTGACAATTCATTTTGCAAAAAAAATCAATACCCAGCTCTATTTCCTCTGCACTTGAAAAATAATCCAGATTATTTTTTAATATATATAAGGATCAGTTCCCAATAGATTCAAATAATGTTTTAGAAACAGAAGGTTAGCTGTAAATTGGGATGCACATACCAGCCAGCTTTGCAATCGAGCTTCTAAAAACGCTTCACGAAAAACCAAACATCTGAACTTTTCATAGACAGAAGGGATCTTTGCAGCATTCTCTCCACACAACCAATGTGACCATAACTGCTTAATAAAAAGTAGGATTTCCTTTCCCTATAGTCAGCTATCTGAATGACAAGAAAGCAATTTGTGTAACTACATCTTCTCCAGAAAGCAATTTTAGACCTCTGTAACACTAAAGCACGTAAAAGAGCTAAAAAGAAATATTCTTCCAGAAACAACTTATTGAGACTAAACCCAAAAAAAGATACAAGAGAAGCAGAACACTACCCATAGTGGAAGTTCATTCCTTTTGACCTTTTTCTTTCCCCAGAATCTTCTGGCTCAGGGAAGTAATAGATACCATTTCCTCATCTCCCTTTTGTAAGGTAAGTGAAAGAAAGAATAGGAAATTATGTCAAGCTTAAAAACTTCTTTTCCTTCAGCACTCACTATAACTTCATACACTCTGGTTTTATGCTCTATTATTTTTAAATTAGCAACATATTCTATTGATAGATGGTGAAATATATATAAAAAATACCCAAAGGATTTCATAAAGCAACATCGTTCTACTTCCTTTTTCCCCTTCTCTCTTCTGTCACCAGAAACCCAGCTTGCTTGGGACTGTGACCAATTACCCTTTCCAAAGAATTCAGAGCTGACTCATTAAATTGAAAATTGAACAAAGGATTAGTCAATACCGTACAAAGCTTGAGAAATAAATCTAACTTTAAAAAAAAGTCATACCCAAGAAGGTAGGAGTAATTCAGCTTACTTAATAACTTCAATGACCCTTATTATAAAAGAAAAAGAAAATTGCATCCAAGAAGTTGATGAAAACTCGTGAAGTAATTTGAATACTTGGTTCAGACCACGGTACTACACTTTTTTGATCATCACCATAAGGGCATTGGTGAAACAGCCCAAAAAAGGCAATGTTCATAAATGGCACATTCAACACTAAGTATTCCAAAGTCTGAGGTTTCTCTTTTAAAGTGGTACTCGTAAAAATATTTCATTTAAAACCTACAGGCTTAAGACATTAGGACTCCATAGAAAAAAACAATGTGTAATGTGATGAATGATGAAATACCTCACAGTAAAAAGAAGAGTAAACCCAACAAAATTCCCAACAGCAAAGCTTCAGGATACAAAATTACAAATTTAATCATCAGCTTGCTTCCAAGGTTATACAGCCACTTTCCTCCCACTAGAGTTCAGTATTTTTTATAACCTCTACAACAAAAAAAAAACCTACTGGTAAAATTATATTCAGTCAGGGTTTAGGGGGAAAAATAAAGGGATAAAAAGACTGTGTATATAAAGATGGGAAGGGAAAGGAGATTAGAGATGGAAAAAAAAAATCAGATCTGGATTGGAGAACAAGTTACAGTTTGTAAATCCATGGCTGCACTGTGATGGTAAAACACTTCTAATCTTCCCATTCCCATGACCTCTGATTAATAAAACTTAATTAATTCACATTACAAGAAACCAATGGATTTAACTTAAAATTGATAATTTTCAATTATTTGTGTACGGTGTTCCATTTCGGTAGAGCCATCCACACATACACTGCAATATATTGAGAAAGGAATTGCCTTTTTTGCATGAGAAAATAAAAAAAGGACAACTTGGGAGCTAAGAAAGCAAAACTATCAATGCTTAATTTTTTTACTTAGAAGTTCTACCAAAACAAAATCATAATGAATAAACATGTGCATTCATCATGCACAGCTTGCCCTTCTTCATGAACTCCTGAAGCCCACAAAATCAGGCTATGACTTACATACTTTCATACCATTTGATCAAGAACATTGCAAAGTCATTAAGCCTCGGGTAAATCTATACTGTTAAGTCAGAAAAACATCAAAATTAACTACAATTTAGATGCTTTCAGCAGAAACATAATGGATTTTTTGCCATTTTCATATAAGGACACATTTCTAAATTGAAACAGTATTTTGCATAGAAAGCAGTCCAGCGTTAAAAATGGCACGTAAGGATCAATCTGAATATAATGATAACATCATTAATATGAAATGTGAATAATTATTGAAATTACTGAGTTAATAATTATTGAAAGAGCAATGGTTTTATTACACAGAGAGTGAAGTGCTTGCTACCATGGAGAATACCTGCTTTTTTTGCAGGCTCTCCTCCAGGGCAGCTGCCAGAGCTGTGGTCACAGGGCAAACCCAGCCCTGATGGAGACAAGTGGAGGTAGTGGCAGCCTCACCCGTGCCCAAAGGTGAGTGGAGAGGGACAGGGTGGTCCCACAGCAGCACCCTGAATGCCCATGGCAGCAGGACCCTCCTGGCAGCCAGGCTGCCCTGCTGGGGAGGTGTCCCTGAGCAGGGGGACCTGAGAGCCAACTCACCCCACAGAAACCCTGAGTTGCTCACCTGGGCTTGCTGCAGCTCTCTGCAAAGCACCCACCAGGTTTTATAACCCAACATCTTTTTATTTCCCTTTCCCGCTGCTCTCCTCCGCCACCACAAACCCAGCTTGTGTGGGACTGTGGGCAATCACCTTCCCCAAAGAATTCACAAGTCACTCGTTTAATTGAAAATTGAACAAAGAATTTGTCAGCACCATACAATGCATGAGAAATAAATACAACTTTAAAAAAAACTCATAAAAGTAGCAAAGCTCTGAGGACACAGGGCCAATGACACTAACGAGGACTAGAGCCAAGCTAGGCCACCTTCTCGGTTTGAATATCTGCCTGGGTAAACAACACTTTCCCAACAGAAATTTGGGTTATTTTACAAATAACTGTGCTTTCCAAAAAAAAAAAAAAAAGGCATTCTACAGGTATACAGACACTCAGAAATATCAAAAAAAGGAGACATAGCTAAATAAATACAAAGATGAGACTTTTCCAATGAGCAATGAGACACTTTGGAATGGATATCAAAGTTATGCCTGCAGATTTCAGTGACACTCAGTTGACATACAAACCTTAAAGCAGCATGGCTAAAATACAATTTTTTGAAATTCTTAAATAACAAAAAATTGCACTACTGACAATAACCAGTTTTAAAAAAATCTATACACTAGATAAGACCCCATGCCAACATTCACCTTACAGAGTATTCAAGACAAATGGGAGCAATACTCAAAAAAAGCTTGTCTGCATCTACAGTGCACATTTTGCATATCAGCCACACTCTCTCTTATAAAAGACATTGCTTTAAAGTATTTCTGATCAACTGATAGTTACTGGCTGCCTGCTCATTCAGCACTCTCAACTGCTATTCCTTCCTTAATAAGTGTTATGTAGAAATGCATGACACCTATAGATTCATAAAAAGATGACTGTACACTTCAAGTTCATGACTTATTTGCAAAATTTTCACTTCTCAGTAACGAAAAATTAACCAGTGCTCTCCTATTCTGGGTTTATGCTGCTGCCTCAAGAGAAATTCCACTTCAAAAAATCAATCTGTTATATTGACAGTAGAAATTTATATTCCTGCACTTTGCATTTGTCAATACAGAACACTTGAAACTTACCTAGTAATCTGTAGAACTGCTAGACACCAATCATCAGGAAAGCGCATTGCAAGAAAAAAAGAATCTAGCTTTTATAAGGAAGGAGAATCTCTTTTCAGAAGCTGGTTGGTAAAGTTGGTAAAGTTACTCCCCAGTAAAATGCAAAAATAGAAAAATAAGAGAGTGACAAATTTCAATGTCAAAGATTTATTTCTGATATGGACAGAAGAGAAGAAAGAGAAAGGAATTTGCTTGCACCTCTCCCATTCTACCACTGCTTTGCTGAAAAGGAGTCCCAGGACAAAATCTGTCAAGACCCGCACAGCATTTTCCCCTACACTGTTCTTCCTGCAGCCTTCCTTCAGTCAGCATTCCTTCAGTCTTTTCTATCATAGATTTAAAATACCTTCCTCAGCATTTGAAGAGTTATACACCAGGTTGAGGGTTTGGCAAAATCAAAAAAGAACCCTTTGCTCCACTAAATTATTTCTGAATGTGCAGGAAAGTGTGTATTATGTCCAGGACACATTTCCAGTGCCTTTATAAGTTACTACTTCCATCTGTTAAAACAAATTCAGAAACAAAACTAATCTCTGTAGAAGTAAATTTTTTCTTCTTAGTGAGAATCAGGTTCTTAATTTTCTGGTAAATTTCATTTATTTTCATTACAATTTCTAGATATGAAGGAATATTGCTTTAATGACCTGTCATAAAATCTGTTCCTCCTAGCAGCTATTTTTAAAGCTCGGGAATTAATTACAACTCTTGGTTACCTCAATCATATGCAACCAAGACTTTTGGTTCCTCATCCACTTCTACACATCAGTTGGCAAGAATCTGAATGCCTCTGCTCACAACAGCAGCCAAGAGTTTGCTCCTAGTTATTACAAACATTTTTAGAATACTCCCTGTTTCAGATTCTCTTCCAATAGAGAAAGCTTCAAGAACTCCAATGGAAATACAAATGTTTATCAAGACTGGCAAAAAACTTGTTTAAATTTTTTTTTTTTCTCAAATATTGTTTTGCAAGGAGTAAAAATCCATCATAGATGTTCCCACGTTTTGGCTAAACACCCACTGTAGCCAAAATGAAGATGTTTAATATTACTTTCTCTCTCCAGCAGGTCTGTACCTCAGATGTAATACTGATGCAATTTAATTAAGAGTTTTTAGGCTAAAACTGCCTCCAGCCTGGACTCTCTGCTACACAAAGAAAGTTTATTCCATTTGAAGCCATCCCTATATATATATATTCTTAGGCTAGTCTGAAGACTAAATTAGTATTTCTGTGAATTATTTTTATTTATCTAGTTGAAATGAGATAGCTCTGCTGCCCTCCCCTCCCTATGTAACAGCATAGTCTGTCATGCATTATTTACCAGAAGTGAAAATACAATTTGAAGAAAAAAGACTTTTTTATCAATGAGCACTGCCTGGCTGTGCTCAGGAAGAGGATCTGAGCCAGCTTGGCACTGACTTTGCTGGTGCAGGTATTTATCACTGCACATGGTCCTGCACCAAGCTGGCAGTCACTGTTTGCTCTTCCTCACTGCTGTGCACAGACATTGATTTTAGTTCAGGCCAGCCGTGTGCTCTTGAGGCAGAACTCCCCATGGTCCCCACCTCCTGTGCTTGGATTTGCATTAGGAAATGTTCCTGCAGCTGGAACACACCAAGTGCATTCCCTGCAGACAGAGCTGTGGCAGCAGTGGTGCTGCTAATGCTAATCCTGATGTGAGTACTCAGGAGCAGAGCCCAGCAAGGCCTCCAGGACTGGCCCCAGCCCCGAGGCTGTACCGGCTCTAACAGGGCAGCCTAAGCACCCCACTGTCCACTTTGCTTGCAAAATGCACATCTGTGTTCCCAACTTTCTTTCATTTATTTATATATACATGATCAAAGAGAGAACTTGATCTACAGTCTATACACAAGTCTTGAATCCAGAAATAGACTAATTGCCATATTGGTGCATTTCTAGAACAGACTGTACAGCTCAGAGTTGGACTCCACATTTCACAGAAATATCATGTGTCAGGACAGCAGTTTGTGACTGAAGCAAGTTACTTGTACACTTAACTAGTCCAATGAAATCCTACTGTAAATGTGCATCTGATTTAAACCAGTGGAAATCACTGGTTTCAAAGGGGGAGATTTACAGTGGAGATGAGCCACATGTTTGGTTGCATTAGAAGTTCTGAACACTGTAATCCTATGCTCCCTTCACATGCAGCTCACATTGTTATGTAAAGTGATTGTTTTTAGTTTACAAGCTGTTGTACAGACTATTTCTGATATATTCCCACAGATGTGTGACTTAACTACTGTGGAACATAGAAAGAGATTTCTGCAATTGCCCTCTAAACATCGACTTTGTTATTTCTTGACTCTGCTGATGAACTTCAGGTGAGCCAATTCCAGTTTCTCAAGGGTCACTTACTGTATTTGCAAGTATCTACATTTTTTTTAATGCATGGTCAACTTGTTATCCATCAGACTTCCATATATATTCAACTGAAGTAGAGCAACTGATGTTTTTCGTTGTATATATATATATGTGTATAGAGTGCATGTACTTATACGCACAACTTATACATGAAAAGTGCATGTGCATATTTCTAATATATGTATTTTAGATGGCTTTTACAATTAAAAAAACCAACAGACAAAATACACAAAAAATATTGCTGCATATCTGCCTCAGGTTTCTAAGGAATTAGGCTTCTTTTCTTTCCTTCAGGCAAGGAAAATCTAAAGCTTTGACTAATATCAAATGAATCTGAGGGTGCACAGACTCCAAATTAAGCAGCTAAAAATGGAAAGAGATGACACAAGTATAGATCTGAATGACTTTTGGTTAAAGTATCTGTGAAGACACTCATAGTTCATAAATTCTATTTATCTCACCCAAACTCTGACAGAGACAGCCTTTTACCAGATGGCATTAAGGCAAATGCTCCATTTCCTAATGATTATTTACTCCTGATCACTTCTGATCTGCAGGTGGCCTTTGCAGAGCATCACTCTGCTTCCTCTAACCTTAATACACCAGGTGACCTTTTAGTCATTTCATTTGTATGACGGGAATTGGCAATTCCAGGTTTGATCCCCAAGGCTTTTCCAGGACAACTGCTGCACTGCCCACTCACATTATTCTCTTATTGCTCTCTGCCACCATTACAGAGCTCTGGAAGAACATGCAGTGCACTTCTCTGGGGAAATTTTTGCTTAAAATTTTTTTTTACATTATGGAAACCATTGGTCACCAATAAGAATTACTTATTTTGCACTGATAATTATCTTAATATTCACTTTTGCCTACAAGGTGAGATTCCACTCCTGCTATTCTGCAGACATAGAACAGCCACAGTAACTGGTAATGCAGTAACCATAGATAACAACTATATCAATATACCACTGCTCTCATTCACTCTGTGTGGCCTCCATGTGTTGAGCTCCACCAGACCTAAAAGAGAGTTGTAAGACTAAAACAAACACCTAATTTCTGGTTCAGCTTGTGATTGAAGAGGGAGACAGAAAAAAGATAAACAGTTGATTTGACATAACGTTCAGTTAAATAATTACATTCTAGGAAGGCAAGATGTGACACATGTAACAACACTGCATTACCCCAAGTTCAAGAATATGAACTACTTAAAGCATTTGACTTCATAAAAATAGTTACAATACATTAGACTGTACTCCCAATAAGGAATTCCTCCCACAAAATTAAAGGCTTTCTTTGCAGTCACTCAGCACATTTTATGCCTGTATTTTGACACTTGAACCATAAAATTTAAAATGACTAGACATCAACTAACTATTTGTGGTGCATGAAAATTCATTTCTATCCCATTGAAGAGCATCAAATACCTACGTTAAAGAATGGTAGGTTTGTTAAATAATTAATATAAATAATCATTTTACAGTTATTAATTAAGGATATTTTTAAAATCTCCATTCCAAATTTATTTCTGGTATGCAACCTGATGATGCTTTTAAGCTAATGTAATTGTTAATTTAGCCAGTGTAAACAAAAAAATAAGAATCAGAACCAAGCAGCTGAGATTTCTTGTATGATCTTCCCAGTAGTTATTAATGCACTCCAAGTCTATAAACAGGTGAGATAATTATACTTGGAAGCAAGGGCAATATCAGATTCCTGAAGGGCAGAAGTTAAGCATCAGCTGTTCTGTGACAACTACAAGCACTTGCCTATCCTTTGACAATCTGCAGAAACTCCAATGTAATTTTCTCTTCCTTAACTGCAAGATGAACTTCCAGATGATGAACTGCTTGTGGCAGTAACACTCAGACAAGTTCCCACTGAGCAACCTGCAGTCAGAAAAGAACAACACTGCAACTCTGTCATGTCAAACCTGCACACGTCTCACACAGAGGTTGGGAGACAACTGGTTTTAGGAGAGTTTGTGAGCAAGTGCCAAAACCTCGCTATTTCTTAACACGATTTTTACTCACTGCCACAGGCCCCTTTTCCACAACTTTTTACCCACTCCTAGGCTTTCTCTCTGGAAAACGTTTCTGTTCACCAATTACACATTCAAGCACAGACACCCCTTCTTCATTCTTTTGGGAGACATAACTGTTCACCAATGGAAGGAAAACAGCTGTCAACCTGCCCAACTTGATGAGGTCTTCATTTGGTAGGGAAACATTGCAACATCACTAAAATCCAGACACATGAGTAAATTAGCTCCAATCCAGTTACTACCTTCTTAGTAAGAACAGATCCCAGCCTTTCAATCTGAAAGAAAAAATCTACATTAGGAAAAGACAAACTATTACAAGGTTATCAGAGAAAATATATTTTAAAATTAAACTGGAGAGCTGAAGAGGAAAACAAACTACAAACCAATGAGAATAGAACTAGCTTATTTTTCCAAAGGTGGCTGTAGATGTCTGTGTTTAAGTAAGTCCCTTCCCTTCTGCTTCAGCCATGTGAGGCAGCCTCCAAGCTGCCAGCTCATCTGGCTGTGCAACTTTGCAATAGGATGTAATAAAATAATTGAAAAAGTCATTCCAGAAATACTGAATTACCCAGGAACCACTCTGTGTACTCTGGCCAATAAAACACTGTTATCTCTCTTACAATAAGCCATACTGTTTATACAAACAAAGTTAGCTTTCATGCATCAGCCATCTATTTATTTAGCAAGATCAGCTATCGCTGTAAATCAATTTTTTTGCAAATGAGAAAGACAGCTGCTGTAAAACCTACTTAAAACTCTTTACTGCATTCAGTATTTTGTTACAGAACAGGCCAACAAGAATAGGGGAAAAAAAAAGAATCACCAGCACCACATCTGGTGGGACTCTGAAACAGTCTTCACTTTTACAAGCATTTCTAAGGAAAAGGTATAATTTACTGTTTACTTAATAGTTACATATCTTTAAATATGAACGAGTACATTAAAAAGTACGACAAGAAAAGCTTACAACTGACAGTCAAACTGGGTACTATCAGGATGATACATAAAATAGTCAACTGAAAGGTAACTCACAGAATCAGTACTACAGGTTGGCTAAGCCATGAGTGAAAACACAGCAAAAATGGGTTTCTTTTCAGATCAGCTGTGTAAAAAAGAGAAGAGAACTAATCCTGAGTAAGCCTGAAGTTTCATGTAGCTTTTGTCCTGGAACAGTCATACAGAAAAGTCTTACTAAGGACAATTCACACAACATAACCAACTAAAAGGCTGGAGCCTCTTTCATTACTCTGATGAATCAGGAGGTCACTGCCACATTTTCAGAGGTCAACACCTTGCAAAATATCAGCTTGGAAAACCTCAGCTGGATAGACAGTATCACCAATGGCATCTGAATACAATGTGGCTACAAAATCTAATGGAGGTTTCAACTGGAATTAGGTGGCTTCAAGTCAAACTTATTTCACTATGCAGGACAAGTAGCTGGTTGCAGAACTCCTAAATCCAAGGACCATGAATCAGCCTTACTGGCAACTCTCAGAGTAAGAGCTGGGGATGGGGAAGTGCAAGAACACAGAGAGCACTAAGCACTATTCAGCACAGCTTCTTCTCAAGTTATTTTATCCATTAATCTTTTCATCCACTATTTTAAATTTGAAACTCAGCAAGTCAGATTTGTTGCAAGCAGTCAACGTCTGTAGGACTCCAGGGAAAATCACAATGTCAAATTTGGGCATCGGGAGAAAAAGGTGTACGGAAGGGAAGCCCCAGGTTTGGATGCACGTGCTGCATTTAGTACTGTCTGCTGCAAAATGCCAGAGTGCAGCAAGCTCTACTTTCTGCCTGCCCCAGCAAGGGTGCTCATGGCCAGGATGCAGCACAGACCAGCTTCTGATGAGCAGGTAAGATGTTCCAGGTCAGGCTGCGACAGGAATAATGGCACTGGGCTCTGAAGAGAGAATACACACTGAAATAAACCCCTCTGTCAGTGGGGTTTTGGTGGGTTTTTTTTAATGTTCATATTCAACAGTTTCTAAGTAATAAAGAACTACAGTGCATTTTCACAGAAGGTTGCTCATTAAACCACAGTAAAGCTTTCTGAAACCCCAAGTCAAAAAGCATAAATGTTTAGGATGAGACTGAAAAAATCCTGATGGCCTTCAAGTTTATTTGAAAGACAGATTACAGAATATTATGTAAGGCACAAATCTCAGAACTATTCCCCATTGTATTTACAAATATTACCAAGTTTTACAAGATCATGAATTTTCATAAAAAGTGACATTTTCAAAAAGCTTTTCTTGCTTTAATCCTCCTTCTTTCTTTTGATAGGATTAAATGCTGAAATGGCAGGCTGTTAAATAAGCACAGTGAAATGCCAACTGTGAAGCATTTAACTCCATGTATTCACAAATTAACATTTCACAGTTGCTTTAAATTTTGACATTATAGTTCAGTACCTTCAGGCAACTTATTTCAGAAGGTGCTGGATTTGATTTACATTATTTTTCATTTTAGATTCATATGTTATGGTACTGGAATACCTTGAAGTTTCCCTTAATCCCCGATAAAGGAAATTTAGTTTTATGAAAAGCTGACAAATATTACTCCTTTTTTTACAGTGCAAGATTGAAAGATGGTGTTATAGGTCCTTCCCTTGAGTTACTCCAGTCCTCAGTCCTGATCACAATGTTCAGAATGAACTGGAGAAAACATCAAGCAGCATTCATAAAAAAGCACTGGGATGCTAATTCTTTAATTCTTTCTATTATTAGATTACTTCAGGAGATATTTGTGTGCTTCTGAGAAAACTGCTGCAAGAATGAATCCTGTGGGCTACCAGACATGGCATTTTAGATGGAAATTTTTACTTTGCAGAATATGAAATGCAGTTTCAGTATTGCTAAAGTTAATATTTATAGAAGGGATTTCACAAATCATAATGAAAAACCCTACCAACAATAAAAAAGCTCCAAGACTTACTGCCTGTAGAAATAAGAAATTGTGCAGAAATATGAACCTGTGGCTATTCCTACAGTACAACCTCAGACAACATAGTTGACACCAGAGTTTAAAGGTGTTCTCTCAAATTTTTCTTGGGTTATGTAACTTATTTCATGATCAATAATGGTTCTCTTGGGCTCCTGAATTTCTGTAAAAAGACTTTAAGAGAAAACTTGGAACAAATATATTTTTAGTGTGCAGTGGAGAACCTCTCTACAATACTTTGGATTCTTACAACCAATAAAAAGCACAAGCCATTTACAGTTTACATATGTATAAGATTATCAGAAGATACCAATCTCTTTGCAATAGTTTCTACAATTTCTAGAAAACTACTTAATCTTTACCAGAAAAATCAGTATGTAGATAAAAGAAACATGACTACAAAGATTTGTAGAGCAGTTCATAAGAAACAAGATTCTCAGCTCAATACAACCGCACTTCTGATTGATTCTTCTCTAGAGAGGTGGATCCAGAGAAAAGCACCAGCATATCTACAGAGCAGTCAATGCACAGGGTACTTACAAAGCTGCCTCAGGTCTCTGCTACTCATACTTCATCTCCATCCTTCTGCCAGTTCTACAGAAAGCAGACTGTATTTTCCTTTTATAAATAAAGAAACTTTGATTTTTGCTGAAAAATCATGCTATTCTTTTTATAACACTACACAGGAAGTGCTGGCACTGGTAAAGAGTCTCACCGAAGGTAGAGAGGGCCCAGGGTTCACTCTAAAAAGATGTACTCCAAGGGAAAATAGAACAATTCTTTTTAATTGTAGAAATCAACCTGGTACTACTGACAGGCAGTCCAGGGGACATAACCATCCATATTTATGACATAGCCATCCACTTTATATCTACATGCTTGTATCTCATAATTTAGGGATACCTCATTATTTAACCACAGAACACCTGTCTGGCAATCCAATGCTGCTAATGCTAATTACTGCATCCTAGCCATACATCATTTTTACATAGCAATGCACTGATTAACATTAATTCCAGCAGCATGTACTACTAATTAAGGTATTTAAGGATGTTTACATGTTTCACACAGAAATGTGCCAAATCACTCTCTGAAGTCTTACTCCTGTTTCAGATTTGACAAACATAAGCCTGAGACACCTTTGTATTGTAACAGACACTTCAATAATGCTCCAGATATATTCAATAACACAGAATCTTTTTTCAAAATCAATTGTGACATCTACTAATGTTCCATAAATTCTGGGATCAGATTAAAGTCTTGCCAAAATTCATTACAAAGTATTAAACCTGTCTAGTCTTTTATCACTACTACTAACACAATAAAAAGAATGAAAATGTCAGGAAGCATAGAAAGTTATGAGAATTTTCCTCAGGAACATCGTAGAACACATTCTGAATCAGGGGATGTATTGTCATGCCTTTTTGAGGCTTGTGTAAATTAGGCCCTGTTAAAACAGAATGTACCTTTTACTTTTCACTACAACTTTGTCTGCTATTTCTCTTTTGTAGTTTCTGACGTTGTTATTCATTCTAACTTCATCTTGAGTAAATATTGCACATGTGAGCATTACAATAAGGATTTAATATAAAAAAGATATTAAGTATTGCCATCAGCTGCCTCATGGTTAATATTGCATTAGGGCTAATAATCACAACTAAGGATAGAATAAACTTTTTGTTTGGAAAAATGACACAATTTTTTCATTTTAACTTACTATTTAGCTACTCACACAGTATTTCTGAAAAGAACAAGATTCCAGTGCTAAATGTGTAAGCAAACCTTCCTATTTTGTTGAGGACCTTTGAAAATACTCTTACCACTCAGTGAGATGTCCTAACGTTTTGTAACTTAGCCTGCAAATTTAACCAGGTTTCTTAAGGAAGAGATTTCTATGATTTTGCTACATCTGTTGAATATAAACTGAGAACCAAAAAGTAGTTTTGCAAGTTGCTGATTTTCAGTTTCCACATTGTCCCATACTGAGATTTCAAAAGCAGGATCTTTAAACCAGGCCACCATTCCAGGGGCCTCAAGTTCAAGGTGGCTGGGCACAGTGAATTCTCCAGAGCCAGCTGAGCTTGAGATGCAGCAACCCAAACTAAGGAGTCTCTGCTCTGGGAATGTTTGAACTCCCTGAATGAAGGACTGCAGCACAAATGCACAGAAAATCCGCATGTACATTGCGGGCCAGATTTCCAAAAACTCAGGACATATTTAAAAACTGCCATTTCATTTAAAAACCTGCCATTTCACTTTAGACACTGACACAGAAGATGAGTTTTTGAGAGCCTCTCTGTGAGTACTTTTCCACAGTTTTAAAAGAAGCCATTCCACCCTCACTCCTTTACTCCTACTGCCATCTGCTGTCACAAACACATCAGTGCCAGTGTCTGCAGGGCATTTTCCCTTTCCTCCTCTGTGTAAAAGAATGTGTTCTAACACTGCTACTCAGCCTCTAAAAATAATCATATGCTAATTTGTCTAGAGGAGTGCACTGGTAAATCAATGCATTACCACTTCAACTGCTTGAGCACCAACCCTGCAGATCCGTGCATGGTTTCATACAGAGATGCTGCTCAGCCATACCCCTTTTTGTCAAAACATAATATACAGTAAGCTGAAAACAAGTATCACAGCATTTGTTACAAGAATTTTAGACCCAATGCAAAGTGGAATTTAATGGTGGAAAACTGAATGAGATGTTGAAATTCTGGATTCTTGCTGCTCCAGTGGAAAATGATGCTGGTCTCCAAACACAACTCCAGTCAGATGTAACAAAGGCAAAGGCTTAAGTTCTTAAGTTAGTGGCACTCAGCAGAGGGTAAAATTCAGGACAGGTATTTTTGTTCCAGTGATTTCTTTACATGAAACCAACTGTTAACACAAAGTCTTTTTAAAGCTTTGGGAGGTTTTCTTCAATAAGCACACTACCACTACTACTCAGCACAAGCCCAATTCAATTTGATTACTAACACAATATCCCTCTAATGTAAAACTGAAAGGCTGTTTCATACATCACACTTTTCTTTGAAGAAATAGAAAAAGGTCATTCTCACCCTCACAAAACAAGGCAGGCAATCTGCAGGCTGTATGCTGCTGAACTCCTGTTATCAAGTGCAATAATTAGTAAAATACTACCTTACAATACTGGCCAGGCAAAGACAGGTGAATCTTACTCACTGCTTTCTAAACACTGCCCTGCCCAAATACAACAGGACTATAAAATGTGTATTTTCCACTATTTGTTTTAATGCAGCTGGACAGCTGGCAGTATATTCAAACCAGGTACAGTTTCAAGCACAGTTGTGAGAACTGAACACAATTTTATCCATACATGGTAATTTGCCAGTGGATTAAAAAGTAAATAACTGGTCTGCTATGTTTTGGGGTTGTTTCTTTCTGTTATGTTACATTTAATTGCCTAAAGACACACTTTCTAGATAATGTATCAAGTGCATGAGACAAAGTGCAATATGCAGAGATGACACCCTTTTTTTTTTACCGTTTTAATAGAACTTCTTGATTTTTCTTCCCAAACATTACTGCTCAGCTCCATTGTGCAATGAACATTTGTTTCTCTTTCATAGGATCCAAACACCAGTAACCTGAAATACAAAAGACTGTGGTAAGAACTGTAATACCATTACATATACCCCAGATACCACATTAAACTCCCTATTCTTCATCTAGACACTATTATTACTGATATGCATATGGAGAAGTCCAGAAAGAACAGATTGCAAAGGCACAGCCTTACACCAAAGGAAAGACAGTGCCACCCTCTAGTGGAAGAACTCCAAAAATATAAAATATAACAGAATTTTTAGCTAAGGTTTTTTGGTTTTTTTTTGAGTTGAC
>NW_024513654.1:6240381-6348463 GCF_017590135.1 Pyrgilauda ruficollis | reverse complement strand
AAAGTGTTCAATTGGCATTTCCCCATAAAGGGCTTATGTTTTACTTTAAGAAGAGCAACAATGGCCACCAGAGTCTTTGACTTTAGTCCTAAATATCACAATGTGAAGCTCTTGTTGGTTTAAGAGAGTGCTACTGTATATTAAAGTCAGTTTACTACTGCTTATATTGGTATTTCACTAAACTGGGATCCTCTTATCTATGATTTTTGTAACATTTATAACAAAAAGTAGTTCTTAAGGCTACAAAGCTTTTTCAGACAGATATTAGTACTAGAAAAGGAAAACACAAACCAGACTAAACTTTAGGCTATAGAACAGCAATCAAGTTATTCACAGCTTATCTTACAGCAGCTGGAAGCAGATAAATATTTTGGAATAAAAACTTCAAACAAACCTTACTCATTAAAAAGAGCTGTTAGATTTTAATTCCTCCCTAAACTTTCTATACACATTTGACAAGAACAGTTTCTAAGCTTTCATCCCAAGTATCTTATTAGTGATTGTGATGTGTTATACAGCTCTTTAGACAATACAGACAAAAGCTGTCAGGAAAACATGTCAATTTTCTCTGTTTATCTTGACCTTGTTAAATAATGTTTCTAGGTTAAATATTTATAATCAATAAGTGTCTCATCTTTCAATAAGACTTTCATCTTTCAGATGTGGAGATTTGTAGTAAACATCCTTTGAAAATTAAGTAAAGCTATTGAAGACAACTTTCACCAATAATCTGAACTGGTAAAATTAAGACAACCCAAGGGTAAACAGTTCTCTGACTGTGACAGCTCTCAAGCTTCTGCTCACTTCTCTTGCTTCTGCTCACTCAGACACACTCTTAGGGAATTTTTCAAGGGCACTTATGGCCCCTCTAAAATATCAGCCCAGGAGCTATTTTGCTGTACTGGGTAGAAAAACAAGCACATGAGATAGCTCAAAACAGGAATACAACAATTTTTATCCAGAACTGCAACATAAGCCACAGGCAAAACAAAGAGCCATGTTGAGATTTCACCTTACAGGAGGTTAATATCACCTGGTGTAAGGTGAACAAACACATCACAAGAAAGCCAAACTACACATTTAAATGTTAAAGAGCTCATCATGATGGAAGTTTGGAGCTCAATTTCCAATTTCAGAAAGACAAAGCCAAAATTTTAACTTCTGCTATACAAAGAATATTTTTGTTTGAACAGTATCTCCATCCAAATGCAAAGAAAGGTGCTGCACCTGTAAGACAGCTGCACATAAAGACTGACATTATTATATATGACTATACATTAAATCTATATCCTACAGATTGAAAAGTGCCCAATTTATGGCACAGTTTTGGAAGTGTATTCTTGCCTAATAAAATCAGAGTTTATTATCTCTGTTACTTTGTTCCCAGTGTTTCTTGATTAAAAAGAATCAAAGCCAAAATTTAACAGTGTTGCTTTGTTTTTCCCTTTTTCTTAAAAGTTTTAAGATAATGACAGATAACAACATGTTTGCAACAATTAAGTTCTTTGAGGACATTGCACTCTTTGAAAACTTAAGTTTTTTGTACAGGTCAGATAAAGACTTGCCAGATATATTCCTTATTATTTCTTTACACCAAAGTTCCCATCCTTTCCTTAATTTATGAGTAAATTTAATTTTTCTTTCAACAGCATGACAGGAGAAAATTGCTATGGTCAAGCCTGCAATTAGAAAAGAAGTGTG
This sequence comes from Pyrgilauda ruficollis, assembly GCF_017590135.1. Taxonomy (NCBI): domain Eukaryota; kingdom Metazoa; phylum Chordata; class Aves; order Passeriformes; family Passeridae; genus Pyrgilauda; species Pyrgilauda ruficollis. Next base: position 6,346,762 of record NW_024513654.1, on the reverse strand, counting down.
AAAAGTGCAAGTATTTGGTCATGTGAAGAGCATAATTTAATTAAACAAGCCATTTATAACACAGGAAAAGTTTGCTAAACATTTTACCACTATAGTTTCATTACTGAGGTCCGGACTTAAATGAGAAAAGCAGCAGAACTCTATTACCTGACTAGATTAAAGAATTCTTCCAAATTCTGCAGAGAAGTCAAAGATCATACATTGTACTGAGAAAACATAAGACCTTCTGGGGCACTGAGCAAAACTGAAAACCACACAGAAATAAAAGTGATCCTTCATTCTGGAATGAGAGTGAAAGAATGAAAATGCTCAGGTTCCTATGGCAGATATAAGTGGAAAAGCCCTGGATGTCAGCACACAGTGCTGCACTGGGAATTGGCCCAGCCAAACTTCACACCACTCACAGAGGGCTGATGAAAAAGGGAAATATCATTACTGTTACTTTTGTGTATATAGTGTATGTCTCTTCTTTCACTTCCAAAAGTCTCTATTTTTCTTTCTCCCTCATCAATATCTTCAGATGCAAATTAAACAAGAGAATTTACTCACTGAGGGACTCTATGGACAGCAGTTGCAGCTGTTTAGTTCAAAAAAAGAATGGGACAACTGGAAGATCTGAGGAATTACTGTGAGTCCAACAGTCAGACATCTTGGCTGAGAAGTGTCTGTTGAGACAATTTCCAAGTGTGTGTTGAAAAATTCCAAGCTGCATAAAACACCTGGATTATGTCAGACCTAACAAATCAGCAACTGCATCCTCTCCCAGCCATCTGATAAGCATCTGTGACAGCTGAAAACACAGAGTTCAGAGTGATGTCAGACTGAGCAATCTGAGCTCTCAGTGCAAAGAAACTCAAGAGTTGATGCTGCACAGTGTTTCAGATTCAGGAAATGCAACATTTAAAGATTACTTCCCAAACCAAGAACAACTGTACACAGTGCAAGGTGGTCATTTTGGCCCTCATGATAAAAACAAATGCACCACTGGGCTGAAATTGGAGAACTGCTTTGAAGAGAGATCTGGGTCCTCTTACTCAGTACAGTCAAAGGGAAAATGCTCCTGGTGGCCAAGGAATGCAGACAGTTATTTAGTATCCATGGATCATCCACAGAAAATAGCAGAAAGATAGGAAGACAGGTAAGCAGGAATTTTATCATAGAAAACATAACCACTGCTGCCACCACAGGACCCTTAGAAGCAGAAGAATATCTTCAGGAAATCCTGACCACTGATAAACCACATTAGTACAGTGCTACAGAAAAAAAAGTGCAAAGAGGAGCTGATATGGGAATACAAGCAATGAAAAGAACAGTTTAAAACAGTCTTTCTGCAGAGCAGTTTAGCTCATGAAGAGTAGAACTGCACATGACTAGATCAAAGCCTCAGCACTATTTGGATAAGATCTAACATAAACCAAGAAGCCTGACAAAAAACTCCCAACAAACCAAGAGCCCACACACCTTTTCTCCAGCTTTGAAGAGAATAATATTCTCTTCAATGAATGAAGGAAATAGATTTTTATTTCTTTGCATAATTTACTCAAGACCAAGACAGTAAATAATGCCTTATAAAAGTGATTTGGATTTATCTAAGTAAGACTAAGTGAAACGATTATTTCCCTTTGCTTACATAACACAGTAATGTAATTACAACATTTATATTGTCCTGGAAAGAGACCCATAATTTGGTGTGGCAGAAAAGCAAACCAAGCAAGTAAGAGGAGGCACAGATTAGCTTGTAACGTGGCAAAATTCAGAAAGGCAAAGGCTTGCCCCCACACAAACCCAAAGGGCCTCAAGAAAGTAACTGCAACTTTCATTTGTTCATTTTTACTTCAAGAAAAGTACATTTTGTGGTTAGAGTGCAATCGTAACACCAAAGCTGCCACTTTGCGAATCAGAACTGCCCTACAACTGTAATTACTACAAACTGAGGAAACGCAGGCCCTTGCTTAGTCAAGAATGAAGAAAAGTGCACAAAAATATACCTTGTACATTCAATTAATGTGACCCTCAGTCGACCTTCTGTCAATAGAAAATCCTGTATACAGAGGTCTCGATCTTCATATTCATCAGCTGGCGATACTTGACAAGGAAAAAATGGCTTGAACCTGAAAAATATAGAACAAACTTCTCTTAATTCACATTACACAACATGAACACACAAAAATATAAAAAAGGTAACAGACAATATTGAATCTTTAACACTCTTTAAAAAGGTAAATACTGCCATTCCTACGTATTCATTGATCAAAAGGAATGAGTAGGAGCTACTAAAGCTTTCTGAATGCAGCAGACTGGACAATACAAACAAAAATTGTTTCACAGAATAGACTGAGTAACATTTACTAGCACAGATAATTTTTAAGAATTGGGAAGCTGGTAAAAATCACATGGTATTTTTATGATTGAAAACATGATTTAACACAAGAGTCCTATTGTAGTAAATATCTTACCAGGTCTTTAAGTTTATCTGCATAAACATCACAGCATAGAAAGATGAAAATAGGCTATGACCCTAAAGCTTAAACTTTTTATGACAGTACTGTTGGTGCACCCTAATGAACAGTTCACTCTAGTTACACAGATTGATTCTTCTCTCACTTTGTAAAAACCTTTAAGTGGCTTTTCTTAGCCAGTCTTCTTGAATAAGAATAAAGTTACAGGTATTCTAAACATTTGCCCTTGAGCTTTATTTCCCTCACTGCAGCGTGCGATTCACAGGAAAAGCAGTTCATATTCAAGATAACTGTGCAAAACACTAACTATCTCACCACATAATTCTCTCTCTTTGATTAGAAAATGCTGAGTTATGAATACCAATTTGGTTTTTAAGTGATAGCGCTCTGGTGTTGGACACAGCCCTGATCTGAGGGAGGGAAGGAGGGGGAGAGGCTGCACAGCTGCAGCCCCATCACATGGCTGACACACAGAGGCAATCCCAACAGCAAGGGCCATAACCCTGCACAAAGAATGATATCACAGCATCTGTGCTAAAGCTTTTGGAAAAAAAACCCAAAACCCTCTTAGAGGGTATTCCTTCTTTGTCTTTATTTATTGCTCTCATTTCCCAGCACTGCCTTGTGCCTTGGTTTCCATCCTCTGTCACCGATGCAGCCTCCCAGCAGCTATTTGTGTGGAGACTCACCAACAGCAGGAAAGGAGCAGCAGAGCCTGCAGGATGGCTCTGCCATTTCATGAGAAAGAACTCTTTCATAAGCACTGTTTGCTCAACCATCAGAGGCATCTGCTTGTCACATTCGGAGATCACAATATGTTCAGGAAACAGTCACATGGAGCTGAACTGAAGAGTTTCAGAAACTCAAATAAATAATTAAGCATCCTTTAACTGTCAGCACACACTTTGGGAGGGAGCTCCATGCTCTGATTCCAGACACTTCGGTTCTGTACAAGCAACAGCCTCATACAGAGCCATGAGAAAGTAATTTCTTTTGTTCTCTTTGTGAATAAACACAACTCAACACTCCAGCTATTTTCCTGAAATCCAATTCAACTTCTAACTTTAATTTGGTTCCAAGTTTCTCCCTCATTAACTCCTTCATAAAGAAAACCATTTTGAAATATGTCGCATAAAAATACTCTGTTTTAAATACTTTTTAAAAAAGTCTTGAGCATGAAAAATATGAGGCTATTAAATCACTCTGGCCACGGTTTAGGTTTATGAGTATACCACAAACAACTAACCCAAAATATGCCTTGTTCAAGTACTGACTGATCTGGTACTTTACTCATGATCTTCCTTTATAGTTCCTGAATTACTAATGTAATAGCAAGCATCACAAGGGTAGGGAAAAAACACCAAGATGACCCCACTGTTTGATTCTGCACGACTTTGTACCACTTCAGGGCCTGGTCACCTCCCCACCCAGTCTCACCTCACGTTTCCCACTTTAAGCACAAGCAAGGGAACCCTGCTCCTGTTAGGAATATTTTACCCCCACAAAATACAAACTTAGCTCAGATTTTGTTAAGCAGAAAAGGAAGAGTTAGGCAAGCACACTGGAAATAAGTTTTGACTGAATAGGTACTTGTAGGTTTGAGCATTTTTAAGCACTAATAAACTGTTTTTCAGTTAGTACCAGCAACTGCCAATACTCCTTCTTCCAAATCTATTACAAAGATGGTTTTCCATGGGAGTATCAAACTAACAACAACCATTCTGAGCTTCAGTGACTTACTGAAACAAGATTTCTGGCAGGGAAAAAAGACAAAGTAAGAGGATTGAGTATAACTATTCAGTATTACCAGGTTACCATTAGCTCTCCCAATTTCTGCAAATACCAAGTTTAAAAGTGTTGGTATTTCAAAGGTCTTTTGCTGATGTATGCACACATCCTGCAGGCCATTTACCAGAACACAAACTTCGACACACCTATTTTATACACTAAAAGTAAGAACAGAAAAGCAAAATAACAGACTGAAACATTCCAGTAAGGATGCAGACATATCCACCTACACATTCAAACTAAAAACATCATCCTCAAGTGACTTCAGAACAAAGTGTTAGTACAACACACACTGCAAGCCTTTGCTGCAGCATAGAATAATGAAACAATCCCCAGAAAAAGCTATTTTCATTGCTAGATTAAGACAATGTTCATTTTCATTTTGATTTCTATTTTCAAAATCCTTTTAAAAATTTTATATAACAATGAATTAAAGAGGAATTAATTCTAAAATACCAATACAATTATATATATGAATATATAAAACACTTAGCAGTGCATGGGGGACTTGTGCAGCACTACTTAAATTTTCTATAAATACAGGATTAAAAGGCAGTCTCAACATCATGCTTAATTTCCAACAAGCACTTACATTCACATTCTTATCACAACTAATTTGCAAAATCATTAGCAAAAAAAAGGAACACATCATCTATTTCCATTGGCACTAGCAATGGACAAAGAGCTGAATATCTCATATTAAATGCATTTTTAATGTTTTAGTGCTGCTCTGGAGCCTTCCAAATTTATATCATAGCACTTAGCTATTTAATTTACAAAGAGTTTGTGCATTTCCAAAATTAAACATTGGACAAATTACTATTTCCTGTAGATTTCAATTACATACTAGGGAATTGAACAGTTGTCAGAATATTTAAGTACAAGACAACACTATTTATCTGGAAAGACTTTCTCACTGGGAGTTGGTGAACTAATACAGACCCAGATGGGCTGCTGGTAACAGGGTGGGACCATTCCCTAGTGCTGTAAAACCACACGTAGGAAATCCATGCTCCCAACAGGTCAGGAATCACAGGATCTCCCATCTTTTTCCCCATGGTAGGAAAAGTCTGTGAACTTTTAAAAGCAGGGCACACCTTCTTACAGACCCATCATCCCTCTCCTTCTGTTTGGCAGGACTGCAGCAGGCCAGGAATGGATGCTTTCTCTGCAGAAAGTCTTTAGAAGTGCTTTATATTAAATGCTTATAGTGCCTTTTCAACTTGTTTTTATATTATCAGTGTCCCTCCACAAACTCATCTTATTTGTCCAAAGGTCTGAAATTCAGACAGCACACTCTTAAGAAAAAGCTAGCTAAAACTTAGCATTAATATGAAGAGGAATATCCATCAATCAAACTTCATGTGATATTTTAGCAAGTGAAAAAACCCAATCCTACAGAAAGAATATTTAAAATAAGCTGTGCATAGTGAGTGTTTCTTAACAAATATTGCAAGATACAAAGAGCAAAAAATTCCCCCTTCACACGAGGAATTGGTCAGATGATTATACAGAAAGTAATTACGATAAAGTTACTGAATTAATATATAGGATTAAAGGTAGACACTAAAATAGCACCATACTAAGCTCTTCCATATACAAAGCACAGCAAAAATGTTTCCAGCCACTGCAGGCAGTGTCTCCTTGACGTGAAGGACTTCTACACTCCGTTCATGCCAGACTTCAGAGTCACTCCAGTGGCTCATTTGCTCTTCAGTGACTCACTCCCTCTCACCACCACCTCCCTCAAAGCCTAGATCAAAAGTGTATCCAGAAAAACCCCAAGCACATCAAGCTTCTTTCCTTCCCTTCGAGTGCTTTCAGCCCTGGAATGGGGAGAATTCTCCCTTCCAGCTGGCAGTTCTGGGAGGCAGAACTCATCTACTTGGAACAAGTCTGGATCTGGTGATTTAATTTTAAAGATGTCTGACCTACATTCCCTTTAATTTAAATTCACTATTCTGTGATTATTGTTTTGTGGTCCTTTAGCCAAATTTTAACAGAAAAGAGGACAGAAGTCTTTTGTACCTTAGTTTAATTAACCTATTCCCTAAATTAACTGCTTGCCTTAGTACCTACTTAACAAAAATTTTAGCTGTATAAGGAAATCTATTGAGAACTAAAACAAAATCAATTTATCTGGTATGATAACCATATGCTTCTGTGTCTGCACATTGCTTCCGTTAAAAATATCCAGAATCACAGTTAAAAAACCAACAATTGTTCAGAGCTGAACAGAGCAAGAAACAAAATTCAGAAGTTCTCAGTATTCCATCTCCTGCTTGGAGAAGTACAAAGTCTTATGGTTTCATTTCTAAGTGCAGAAGGAGGTGCGATCTTGAAGAGCTTTCGCTAAGAAGTGAGAATATTTTTCTAGACTATGTTATAGGAAATGTTTCAATTATTCTCTGGTTTTATAAAGGAAGTTTGGTATCTAAAACAGTGTTTAAAATTACTGAATATCAGTTTAAGACCACATTAAACACTGGTATGATATGAATCCCAGCATTACTATACTGACATAAAGATTAAACATTTTCAGGTTTGGGAATTTTCAAGTTACATTAACTGAACATTCAAATTTTAATAAAGAGCAAGACAGATTTTAAACCTCAGAAGAATCCATCAACCAAAAATGCAAGCATCTTCAGCATAAAGCAATTTCATTGCAAGTCTTAATCTTCATCTAGAATGTTAAGCAAAATTCTATCACAATCTTAAGAGAGACTGCATTTAGAAGATTTCAATTTTGCAAGTGCTACTGTATGTGAAGATTCTTTTTTCTAAAATACTGTTGAAAGAATAACTGCTGGATTTATTTTCAGTTTGGGGATTAATCAAAAGGTTCAACTAACTACGCAACAGAATTGAGTAATTTTTAGATTGTGTTTTTCACCTGAGTCACAGAAACACAAGTCAGGTACTAGTAAAGCATGGAAGATTCAAAGAGGGATTGAGACCAGATATTTTAAGATATAAAGAAGTCCTCTATTCTTACACTGCATGTAATTTAAGGTGAAGTTTTACTTCTACAAAAATTCTAAAATATTACAATCCACTTCTAAAATTACATGATCACCTTAGTAAGATTTTAAAAGTGCTTTAAAAGTGCAGCTAATATTTACTTGTCAGGTATTATAATGTAAACAGCTTATATAATTCTTCACACTGAAGACATAAAATGAGGTTTATCCTTATTTTGAACAAAAAAAAAAAAAATAAATAGTAGCAATACTGGTTCCTCTATAGATCTTGTTATAGATTTACAAAAGCAATTCTCCAGCTTCCACTAATTTCTCAAGGAATAATGCTGCAGAACTGCATCAGTATTCACACTCAGGGACTTCAACAATTCAAATTACAGTCGATTTCTATAACAAATAAGACTAATTTCAGCTTTACTCACAGCCATGAATATCTGACTTACAAGCAGCCTGAAAAAACCTCTGCAATAAGATGGTGTTTATTTTCTAGGAAGTTTTATGGTAAACTGCAAATCAGATCTAGTAATCCACCCACTGTCTTACAGGATATTCTGCCACACACATGTAGGAGGCTCATACACACAAGGTCTCAATATATGAACAGTCCCTTTTTTTTTTTTAACCAAGACCTCAAAAGCAAAAAAAAAAAAAGGCAAGGATTGCACTAGTCTTTTTTTTTTCTTCAAAGAACCTTCACACATTTCCAGATTCTTGAAATAGTCTTTTTTTTTTCTCAGTATAACCAAGAACTCAAAAGAAAAAAAAAAGGCAAGGATTTTACTAGTCTTTTTTTTTTTTTCTTCAAAGAACCTTCACACATTTCCAGATTCTTGAAATAGTCTTTTTTTTTTCTCAGTAATTCTGAGGTATATCTTGTATCACACATTTGAGACAAGACACTTCCCTAACTTCAATTTGTTCTTGACTTCCACAAGAACAAATAAAGGAATAAATGCAAACAGTCTAGTAGCTTCTTCAAAAAATATCATAGATTTTTTTCTTGCTTATATGACAGAAATTACAAATATAACATGGACAGTCTTAATGATATGGTTTTACTGCCTGTATTGAAATAGCCACAGGTAAAAAAATCTATCCAAAATTTCTCTCTAATCATCACAAACCAGATCAACTTGACCATATGTATATTCTTTTGTATTTCATGAACACTTCCCAAATTCTAAATTCCAAAAAAACTGAAACAGCTTTGTTAACTCAATGTAGTCAATGTCTGTTTGATCCCTAAGTTTTTAGGTTCTGTTGATTCAAATTAAGGGATGAAAATCCTACTGTAATTCAGACAGGATGAAGACAAAATTTCCCAATTCTAACCAAATGTCTAACCAAAAAGCCTGAATTGTTGTGGCTTTGCTCCAAATGGGACAAAAAATACAGAATGTGCTTATGTTCACGTAGAGCTGAAAGAGAAGTAGGTGTGGTTTAGCAACCAGCTTTTAGGCATTCAAGGAAAACAGTAGCAGGAAAAAAAATACAAAAAATAAAAAGCGCACACACACAAAAAGCAAATAAAAGCCAAGCCACCCCAAAACTCTACCTTCAGCCAGCTGGATTAGAGGTTGGTCCCAGTGACTGAGGCAAACATTTGCTTTTGCTCACTTCAGCACAATGTCCTCCCATAAGGAAGTCTCGAGTGTCTACAAACATCACCTGTCTGCAATCCTGGTTAGAGCAAAAAGATGATGATGATGTTCTATGAGAATGTCCTGTGAGAAGTTCTGAACACGACTCACTCGTTGGGCTGAGGAGTTTTAATCCTCTGCTCTAAACCCTAGCCTATATGCATGTGAAATAGAGACATCTCTTAGGCTGCTCAGACTGAAAACAACTGTCTCACTGCTGAAAGCAGTCCCTGACAGCTGTAAACCAAAAGTGAAAAAACATTTGTATCTGCTGTAAATTCTAGGCAAGAGAGCTTCCCAAGGTTTATCCTCACTCCTCCAGTTAGTTTTAAAAATGCTCAGACTGCAGAAGCTTCTCTTCAATCTACATTTATCAAGTCACTTCTGACAAGACAGAAGATGCTCCAATTCCCAGCCTGGGAGCTCAGGCTTAGCAGCAGCATTTTCAAAGCTGAGATGACTGACAGCTCACCCTGAAGCTGGGATGCACACAGCTCAAGGACTGCAGTGGTGGGGAGGGCACAAACGGACCCAGGGACACACCACGGCCATGCACTTGCCAGCTGTCCCCCAAGCAAAGATGACACCGCAGGCAAGTCACAGCATTTTATTAATAGACCCACACTGTAAACAGGATCAAGTAACACAGAAGCTCAGGCTGGACATGACCTGTGGCACCACTGATGACAATCAAACACAGGAAGGGTTTGGGAGGTTAATTAACAGGAAGGATTCCTGCGCTTTCCAAATCCTGCATCACTCATGGCACGTTACATTTACGACTTGTGATTACATTTGATAGAAGCAGCTGCTCAAATTATGGATTTGGATACTTTCTCTAATTTGCCCTTCATTCAGACGAACAGAGAAATAGAAAAAACATCTGAGTTTTTGCAGAATTGTTTTAGAACAATACCACTGCCTAACACTGCTGTTCCCACCCTACCTCCCTTTCTAATTCACTGGGCTCTCTGTTTGGAAACATTAGGCTTGTTTTGTTTCTTCTAACATATTTCATCAAGTTTTGTTAGCAACTATGTGGTTATTCTTAAAAAAAAAAAAAAAAGGCAACAAAAAAACCACACAACTGTTGAAGTTTTTGGAGTAATTTCCCCTGGTTAATTACTTAGGAACTATTCACCAAGCCAGATCATTCAGAGGTGATCCAAACACTACCAGGAAGCCTGGTGCCATGCCACCACCAGACTGGGATCTTCCATTTCTACTCTTCCTATTTGAGCTCAGGCAAACTGGAAACATGGTTTAATCAAGATTTAAACCATTTACTACAAAAGTCACATTCATGAAAAAATCCATTTTTACTACTCAATGGCTACTACATATAAAACTTATGTGACAGGATATTTTTCACAGGTTTAAGTATAATTTAAAGCATTTTACATACATGGTAGTAGCTACTACCAGTATTACTATCTTCATTTCACTGGCAAACACCACATAATCTTGTACTTAATGGCATTACACAAGTATATTTCAATATTTGTACACCTTTCCTTCTGAGTGAGCATTTTTCATAGCAATGTTGCCATTGACACTGACACAGGAAAATATCCTGCTTAGCATTAGGTCTCAGTAAAAAAAGTCAGGAACAAAGTATGTAAGTATTATGATTTCCATTAGATATCATCAGATAATTTCTAAAAGACAGAAAGTAAGAAATAATGTTTTTGAATTTACATCTCAAAGTGCCCCTGTAAGTTTTTCAGCCAGAACAACAAAAAAAACTGCTAAAAAATTAATTCCCAAGTGATTATCCTAATTTAATTTTATGCTAGTCATATCTGGCAATTAATTACTGCCTTTGAGTGTGTGTAACAGTCTGATTAACTATCAGTGGCTGATCACTGTAATACACTCTATTTCAGATAGAGCTTTATGGCATCTTCAAAAATGTGTGAACTGTATTGCTGCAGTAGAATTCCTCATGAAACAGCTTTAATGGAGGGGACACTGCTGCTCACAGGCCATTCTGCTGAGCTCCAGCAGCACCGAACAGCAGAATTAAGATGTTATGAAGGTAAGTTGTACCCAACAGCTTTAAAGCTAAAAGGAATTAGAGCAGCTGTTAGGGAAAAAAAAAACAAAAAACAAAAAACAAAAAAAAAAAAAAACACAAAACAAAAACAAATCAAGCAGGCTCTCCAGAGCCCAACTCAGGGTTGAACATAATTTCTGTGGGTTTTTTACCTCACAAAACTTAATGTTTTCCCTCTCTTTCTTTTATTCTCTGCTACACCCAGCATCTCCTGGCAGTTTGCAGAGCTGTGTTTGGCCACAGACAGGTCTAAAACACTGCCAGCCTCCAGCTGGATCCTACAGGAAGCATTCCTGAGAGGACTTAACTCAGGCAGGGCTCCACAAGGGTAAGAGTCCTTCCAGAAGGAAGGGTGTGCTTAGGGAATCAGATGTACCCAAATGGCTTTGGGAAAGTGTAGGAATCTTCATCACCACATTGGATCATTACTTGTTTTCTGGATGAAAGGATGGTTTGAGATCGTCATGCAAAGTTTTTTGTAGTTCCACAGTTTAGGGATTTTAACAGACTGGGGTAACACAAATTATCTATTAATGTAACCTACCCATGTGGGTCGCTAATTTCTCTCCATACTCAGTTTAGAAAATAAAGCTTATTAATTCTAGAAGTGTTACAAGTAAAGTCCTTTACTACACTCCAAAGGAAAAAAAATACTATCAAGAATACACAAATGTTGGAACAGTTTTAAATCAAACAAGTGTGAACATGAACTGCAAACACAGGAGCATATTGGGTGACTTTAGGCCATCTCTGCAGGAATGCAGAACAAGCAGTTTCCCACAGAAAGCCAGAACATGAAAGGACCAGCTCCAATAGCGAATCCAGCAGCTTGAGGCTGAGCTTCACCAGCACTGCAGTGCTCCACCCCACTAAAACCCACTGTCCTTACCCAGGCTGCTTTTAAGAGCTTTCTGATCAAGTGCCATTTGCCAGTGTTCAGTGCCATGTGACAAGTGGGGGACATTAACCATGCTATCTATGACAGAGTCTAAAAATCTGTAGAAGGTGCTTCAGAACAGCCCAATTCCAGAGCCTGAACACAGCTGTCTGCTCCAGCAGACAGGCTCAGAACCTGCCCACACATATAAAAGATTAACTGTTTCACGCATTTAATATATATAAATAGGTTTGACAAAAAAGCCTCCTGCATTTTTACATCCAATGAGCTACTGAGAGCTGTATTAGCTACAGATCTTCACAGGTAAATTCTGTGCCCTTTTCCTTGAATTACTCTCCTTCAGGAAAACCCAGTGTTCAGTGCCACGTGACAAGTGGGGGACATTAACCATACTATCTATCACAGAGTCTAAAAATCTGCAGAAGGTGCTTCAGAACAGCCCAATTCCAGAGCCTGAACACAGCTGTCTGCTCCAGCAGACAGGCTCAGAACCTGCCCACACATTTCTTAGAATCCACACATTTCTTAGGGGCCTACAGCTCTATAAAGTGATTGATTCCTATATGATCTATATTTTGAAACAAGTTACCCTTAAAAAAAAAACCACTACTACTGCTTATTTCATATTTATTTAAATGCATAAAGCAGCACGAATTAGGACAACTGAATAAAAAGATCATATTTGAGTTCACTGAGCAGCATGATCAGTTCAAGGGCAGAGTCCAGATGAACAGAAATGTGGTCTCAATGCTGGTGCATGCAAAACATCATCAAATACTAAATAAATCTCAGCAAATTTTTCAGAGTCTTTATTCACTATCCACATGAAAGTTCACTGCAGGACTAAGATCAAGTAACTTCTAATACAAACCAGCAAAGGATTAAACAAAGTAATTCTCTTTACAATATTATTGTACAGTGTTCTACATACTGGTGCAAGGAAGAAAAGTTGGAGGAGGTCCTATTTTCATGTCAGAGCAATTATGCCTACTGGATTTCTATCTGCAGTAAAGGCAGATAATAATGACCAAAACATATTCCTTTATCCATCACTCCCTCCAACTGAGATTTTCTCTTTGCCCCACACCTCTGGTCTCCCAAGTTTTTCACTAATCCATCTCAAGTCAGTGATGTGTTAGTTCCTCACCCTTGTAGGTAAGAATACAAAATATAAGATTTGTTGACTAACCACAGAAAAAGGCTCACTCTTAAGCTGGAAAGAATGCCACCTGTATGCCGGGAAATGTCTGGTATGTAGCCGGTCACTCATTCCTTCTGACTTTACCATGAAAAAGTTTCAAACTGGCATTCTTTCAGAATTCAATCTTTCCAGTATGAAAACTCATGAAGTGCTGGAGCTGGGGAAGATGACTAAAAATGTTTCAAAACCCTTAGAACCAATGGATTTGAACTTGCTAGCTACATAAGATTTATATACAGCCATTGTACCATCTAATTTCATATAATCTGAAGAAACTTGTACTTAGTGACCCTCCAGAAATTATGTATGCCTGAGATGGGGCCCTCCCAAAAAGAAACAGTAAAAAGCTCTGCACTACCAAAATCTTCCTTCTACATGTAGCAACCTTAGAAAAAAATTTTAAAAAAAGAAAATATTTGCTGTTCTGAGGTTTGCTTGTGTTCATTGTGTGTCAGGTTGCCTACAGACCCATTTATCCAAATCCTGTAAGACAAAGCAAAGCTGCCTGTGCACTATTAAGATAATCTTCCAAGCATGAACTACTGACTACAGACAGATCTGCTGAGTGAAATTATCTCCACTGTGCCATGAGCAGAATAGTCTGTGCTGGCATCATTCAGGGCAGCATCTCTGGGACAGTCTGAAAATCAGTGCTGCTTTGCCATCAATTTTTGCAGCGCAGAAAAGGACTCAGATTCTGGAGGTTTTTTAATGCTTTTGTACAGTAGATGATTTTTGTACCTAAAATAGGCATAGCATTAAAAACCCCAATAAACAAAACCAACACACAAACCACCCTTCTTTTGGATCAGCAGCAGTAGGAATGAGAACTTCAAACAGGAGTGTTTTACAGATTTAACTAGGGAGAGATTCCTATCAACTACAGTAGAAATCCACTTAAAAAGAAAAACCCTTCCTTTGCAGCAGCTACAGAGAAAGGTCTCTGAAGCAAAGACATGATCACAGTCCCAAAACCTGATTATTTCTGGTACTCCTGCCTCATCATATGAATAATACATACTTTTTTTTTTAAATACTCTTTTCAATCGCTCAATTTCCTCATTATGAAGTAATTTCTATTGTAAAACACATTTCAAATCAATAGCTGGTTACATTACTTCTAGACTTAAGTTTTGCCAAAAATAAGAAACTACTATGTAACTCTCAAATTGCATTCTATAATGGTAAATAAAAATAGGCTTGTCTAATTGGTCTTCCCAGAGAAATTCAATATAGCCCCAGCTTCCAAATAAAGCATAAAACTGTTTAACATGACTAAATATATTGCAAATGATCAGTTCTAAGGATAATTCAGGTTGAAAGTTGGCCAGAGGAGGTCATCTAAACACCCAATAATACAGAAATGGTAGAAGCAATGCTTTATGAGAATACTTACAAAGAAAAGAAAGCTATTCGTCTCTGTGGTAGCATGCATTAAAACAAAGCGAACAGATTTTCTTAAAGCAGACTAGTATCAACACAAAATAGTTGGGTTTTTTAATGTAACAAACCAAGAAACAAAGTGTTCCTAAAATATACAGAACTGACCCACTGCTTAGAGTCTGAATGGGTGAACTTGCAAGATGCTTAATTTAAGGGAAAATTTAAAAAAAAAAAAAGGCACCTGTCAGGTTTTTTTACATTATTGCTAAAGAAATACCAGGAAGTTAAATTCTGGCAGAAGAAGGACTTTACATATACACTTTGTATCTTCATTATGGCAAATTGTATTTTTACTGCCTAGAAGGAACCCAAAACCCAAACCTCTCCAAAACCTAAAAGCAAGAGCTGCGCAAAAGAGCAAAAATGAACCCAACTATTAAGAACAGGCTGGACACAGCACAATCAGAGTACTGATAAGCCTGAGGTTACAGGGGGCACAGCAAGGCTGTCACCATAAGCAACTTCATAAAAGGTTAATGAGCAAGGTAGAGCTCATTAGAGAACTAACACAGATGAACCCAAGACTACTGCAACAGCACCATCAAGCAAGGAGACAGACACCTGAAATAGTCCTTAGTCTGTGCCTCTAAATCCTATTAACCACTTTAATAGCCACTGTTAAAAGGACATGATAAAGTTAAAACCAAAATGAACAGTGTCTAGCATTAAAGAACTGTTTGAGTGCATACAGTGAAAAACCAAAGGCTGGACTCAGGTTACAAGATAAACTCCACTTTGTGCTGATAACATTCACTGCCCTGGTCTATTAAAAGAAACCTACATCAAAACAAGGTTGTATTAGATTTTCCCCATCTGAACAAGACACTGCTCTGACATGCCAAAATGCAGAAAAGCTGTTTGCATTTCTATTATAAAGCAACAAATACATTAATATTAAATACAAAATTCTAACTATTGCTATTATCAACAGAATTGCATAAATTCTTTATCAATGATGACAAAAAAAAAAAACACACACAAAAACAACCCAGCCTACATTCACTGGATTTTACCAACAGCCTTACATCCAGGGATTTCCTCAAATTCTACTACACAAGACAGACAATTCCCATTCAGTGGCAGAGCAGCTACAAAATAGGGTGTTTTGCCAGACACAAACACATTTATTAAAGAGAAAGAGAAAAGTGATTACATGCTATTAGAGCAAAACACAAATTACTACTTATTAGTTTAGACATAAAGCACAACCCTTCTTTTTCAATTAGTAGACAATTGCTTTTATGGAGAAAAATGTGCATAAAATGCTAAACAAACTTTAAATGCACTTACTAGGTTTCACTGTCTTTCCCTATAGACTCTCAGGAGTGCAGCAGGAATGCAAGATGCATTTTCCTACTTTCAAGGTACAGTTATGTGGATCACACAAAGTCTGTAGATAAGGATGACACCAAATATGATCTTACTCATCACTGCTGTGCTGCATAGATTTTGTACCTAACTGGAAAGAATACAAAGTACTTGAGTAGTAATTTGGCTGTAGTTACAGACAGTGCACATATGAATACACATTTTTTAAATACAGTATTTTTTAACTAAATAACAAGGAGGCCAGGATCTGTAACACAAACTCAGTTATAGGAAGTTCAAAATCAACTGCTGGCAAAAGTTCTCTTCATATGCCATTCACCACCCGGTAATAACCTAGAAGTTGCCTAATATAAAAGACAAAGAAAATGGCATCGTTTTATATGCTAATTAAGATCTTGAAACAAAATAAAACTCTTTTGTGGGCTTCAGTGTGGAAGCCAACAGAGTAGCAAAGTGCCCCTTTTAACCAGATGAAGAGAGAATTTCTCACACTCCAAGTACTTTTGTTTACAATGTTGTAATCACTGTTAGTCAAAGTTTTATTTACAAAATTACTTGAGCAAGAGTAGTGAGACATCAAAAAGGTTTTGAACTACACATGGAAGCAAATACTATGTACTTAAGGACATATAGGCAATAGGGAAAAAACTGGGAGAGAATAATCACATTTCATGTAGATGAGAATCTTTTAAGCTTTAAGTAAGGTAAGATGTTAAAAAGCAGTTGTGAAATTCCTGACTTTCTCCTAGATATTCTTTGCTAAGTAATATATTAGCATACCATAATCTCAAATCCAATGTAATCTTACAATTTAAAGCCCCACTTTTGCATTTTATCAGCAGGGACTTGATTTTCCAAACCAGCTTTCAGTAACACCTGAACTCTCAGCTCTGCCACCATGTAAGAGTGTCCTGTTACTACTCAGCTGTTACCAACTTTGGGGATTCACCTGCCTAAACTCAGCTTGGACATGGCTGGGGAAGAATTTGTAGTTTTAGTCTGTGTTCCACAAAACCTTGGGCCCCTGTGGACAGCTCAAGGTTCCCACCTGAAGCTGTAAATGTCACGTTATGGACAGCTGGACACCAATGAGCCAACCTTCCTTCCTTAGGACAAGTCCATTAATGTGCACTGAGCTCTGTGTCCTGCCTCAGTGTCCCCTTCACGACACGGGGGGTTGGAATGATACCTTCAGGACACGGCATAAAATGTACAGGTCAAAAGCACCACAGCAGGGTTGGACACTTTCACTGAACACAGCAGGGCTACCAGCCCACTATCTAGTGTGAAAATCAGCTATGATACTGCATTTGCCTCTGAAGCATTCATAGATTCACAACCCCTTTAACCACAGAGAGCATTTTAAGTTAACTGTTAATTCGTCTTAGTTTTAGAATTATTTATGCTTCATATATAATTCTAAGTGTCAGTTACCTTCTATCATCACACTTCCCATTTCTGTTTCAGGCTCTGCACTCTGTTTCTAACCTTATTTGCACACATGCCTCATGCACTCTTTATGGCAGCAGAAAGTTTGAGAAACATGGGGAAAATTGACTGTCTCCAACTAAACGATGAGAACACCTCACTGTCCACGTGTCCAAGTGAAGGTGTCTGTCTTCATCTGCTGAAGGGGAGGAGCACATCATCCATCACCCTAAAAATTTGCCCAGGGAGTGCAAAGTTCATGTGCTCTGTCTAGGTGTGCTGAGAGTGCTGACTCTGCACCACGACTGTGCTATCCCAGCCTCTCCTTTGGGCTCCTCTCCACTTTACAACTTCACTCTTTCCAAAACAGTAACAGAATGGAAGCAAACCCGCCGTGACAGCTTCCCTGCTGCCCAGGGATTGCTCTCTTCTGGAGAGCAGTTCAGTACCTCAAAACTTGAAAGGACCACTACATTACTCGAAAAAACTATTTTTTGCCTTGCCAGGGCTATCCAAAACTTGGATATTTTAAAAATCCACTTTCATGAGAGCACTTATAAATTCAATTGCAGGGGAACCAGCTGAAAAGTCTTCCAAAATTACACCACTACAAAGCTAATTACTCTTCAAAATTCAAAGAGGCATTTTCAGTTACTCATCTCTCATGAATTTCAGGGAAAAGGCTTATTGCAGAAGAATGTTGTAAACAAACCTATAATCCTTACTTAACACGTAACAAAAGCTAAAAAGAACAAAAGAGAAAGGAAACGTGGTATGCTGAGAGTGGTAAGACACAACAGAAAGGAAACACAGTACCTGAGCAGTGGTAAGACACTCAATATCAGTATCAGGGGATAGAAACAAAGCGAATGTGCCTCTTGCCACTTCTGCTACAGAATGATCAGTGCACATTTCATTATATTCACTATACAATGCAGTCCGTGCATTTGTAACGTAAAATATGCTATAATACAAAGAAAAAACAAACCCAAAAACCCAGAAGGTCCTTCAGAGTTTTAGCTACCACAGCAGTGGTGATAGTTCTCTTATCAACTTTCAGACTTTCCCCAAAATTTACTGAGGGAATTAAGCAGACCAGAAAAGAAGCAGACTGCCTATATCATGGGATCTCAAAAATATTCCTTAGACAGTGAACTCTACCTTTTCTTATATTAAGTAATAATCACCTCACCTCTAGAGGTAAGCATCAGCCACAAGTCTTGCCCTGGTGGCTCACCAGCGGCAGAAGCTTGGGAGGACACCCCAAACGCACACTCTCCATGGAGCCATCCTGTTACCTTTTCCAAAGAGAGACATCATGGTCTTATTGTCACCTGACAAGATCCCCTAACTTTTCACACGTATTGATTATGCCACTTAGTTACACCCAGATGAGGGCATGGAACAACCTCACTGTGCAAGGCTTCTTCACCTGTTATAAACGGAAAATGATCCTTCCTTTCAGGAAAGCTCCTGCCAGCAGACAAGCAAAGTACCATGCTAAACACCCATTAAGAGCAAAACAGCAATTCTGCTGCACACCACCCAAAGTAAAGCTGAGGACGCAGACTAACTCACCTGATTTTATAATTGGGTAAGGTGTGCTTGCGCTTAATGACTTTCTTGAACTGGTTCACTATGATGGAAGTGAGCTGAGGCATGGGCCTCCCTTCGAACTGAGACTTCACCTCAAAGACTATCACGGGGTCGTCCATAAAAGAGAAGGACCAGTGTGTGAAGGGCAGGCGGGTGAAGACCAGCTTCAGCCTGCCCATCACCCGCGAGATCTTCACGAAGAGGTAAGCCGACTTGCCGAACACCAGGTCGGCATCGATGGCCAGGTGGAAGCCACCATTGTATTCCAGGTCTACCTCAAAGCCCAGCTCCTCGGGACAACCCTCCTCATTGCAGGCCACCGGCCGGATGAGCTTCACGGACTTGAAGACAGGCAGGACATCGCCCAGAGAGACCTCCCTGAGGCTGAGCCCCTCCAGCACCTTCCCTGTCATCTTGGCCTGGAGCAGCTCCTCGAACTCCACCTTGATCTTCTTGATGACCCAGTCCCTGACCAGGGCAGTGTCCCTGAGCTCCCTGAAGAGGAAGAGGAAGATGGCATTGAGGAAATGGCACGTCTCCTCGCGGGAGGAGGGGGCTGGAGGGGGCTCCGGCTGCTGCGGCGGCGGCGGCTGCGGCTGCTTGGGGCCGAGATCGGGGCCCGGGGCGGCGGCGGGCGCAGAGGCCGGGGCCGGGCTGGGGGCTGGCTCCGCGGACGCCGGGCCGCCGGCCGGCTCCGCGCTCTGCAGGTATTCCCTGAGGCCGTGCTCGGGCGCCACGCGGGTGTAGACGATGCCGCCGTAGGCTCTGTCCGCACCGGGGGGCTCGGGCTTCCTCCTGTAGACGAGCAGGAGCTGGAGCAGGAGCGTGAGGCAGCAGCCGGCCAGCGCCGAGAGCAGGATCACGTACAGCAGCGGCATCCTCGGGCCTCCGCGCTGCCCCGGGCGCGCCGCCCTCACCGCGCCGCCGCCATCGCGGGGGTCGCGCCCGCGCCCCACCGGCGTTTAACGGCCGCGGCCGCCAGGGGCCGCCTCATCCGGGTCCCCCCCGCCGCCGGCCGCGGGGCGGGGCGGGACGGCGGCGGCAGCCAACCAGCGGCGCCGGCGTCGCCCTCCTCGCGCTCCGATTGGCGAGACAGGCGGGTTACGTCATGGCGCCGGGAGCCGCCGTGGCGTCACGGCGCGGCGGGAGCGTGCGCGCGGGGGGGGGGGGGCTGCGTGGGCGGGGCGGAGGCGCGCGTGGAGGGGTCACCCCCGGCCGTGAGGGGCGGTGCGCGCTCCCGAGAGCCGTTCTCAGGGCGCGCTCCCCGAACTCGCTCCCCAGACCCGTTCCCAGGGCGCGCTCCCGGGGAACCCTCTCCCGGGGCGCGCTCTTCGTGCCCGCTCCCGGCGCCCAGTCCCCAGACCCTGTGCTGGGGCGCGCTCCCGAGACCGCCCCCTGGTGCGCGCTCCCCTGATTTGCTCCGCGGGCACAGTCCCGACAGCCGCTCCGGGCGCGCTCCCGAGGCGGCCGAGGCCCGGCGGCCGTGCCCGGTGTGGCGGTGGGGCAGGGGAGGAGGGCTGGGCACGGGCGGGGGACGCGCCGCCCGTGGGAAGGTGGCCGGAGTCGGGGGCACTTGGTCGGCCGAGGAGCACCGAGGGGCGCTGACAGAAAAAGGACATGGAGCATCTTCAAAAATCGGCGGGTGGGTGGGGATTGTCCCGGTGAAACTGCTCCGGAGAGGGAGATGACATAAAGTCTGTTTTCGTGGGCGTTGTGTGACTTCCTAGAAACCTCCTTGTTTCCGGCTGGTGAGAGATGCTTTTAGCACATTTAAAAAAACCCTGCCTAGGTGACATTTTATCCAGCTCTGCTATTATTGGTGATGAGATATAAATCTGTTTCCGTCTCCTCCAGCTATCTACTTGTGCTTAAAAGTCGTCATTGATTTCATGAGGTAAAAAATCCCTACCAAAGCTGTGGAGAAAAGGAGAATGAAGAAAAGAAAGCTGAGAGCTTTGCGTGATATTTCAGCCTCTGATGTGTGTGAGGCCGCTGCTGTCCTGTGGGTAGGACAAACAAGGACAGAGGTTTCTTTTAGGACAAATGGCTTCGATGAGATCACAGAGGAAAGCAGAGGAGGGATCTCACTGCCCAGGCTGCTCAGAGCCCTTCCAGGGAGGTGACAGATGTGGGGACATCCCATCAAACTGGGGACGTTGGACATTACAGGGAGGATGGACATTACAGCACCGCTTTAAAATCAGTGAGCGAGGAGAGAAAGAAGAAACCTGACATCAGGCAGGGCTACAGCATGCAGGGAAAACGTGTGACTCTTCAAAAAGGGTCATTTTGAACATTTTGAGAGGTTAACTCAGAAGAGCCATTCAGATTTGGCTTACAGAATTGTCATAGGAAATACCCATATTTTTACTGGAAAATATAACCTTATATCCAAAAGAAACTCTTGGTGTTCTAATCCAGCAAACTCATTTAAAGGCCAGATCAAAGCTGTCTATACTGCTAGAGAATGTACTGTTAGCTGTACACTGTTTTTCCAGGTGCTTCCCTTTGCCAGGGGTAGTCTTTCAATCTTGAAATTGAAGTTTTATGATTCCTGAAAGGCAGCAACAATTGAAACAAAAGTTACTTTAATGATTAAGCTTGTTTTTTACACTGTTTTTTTTTTATGTTTATCTAAATACATAGCTAAAAGTCTTTTGATTATGTTATATTGTAATAGAATAAAAGAAAACTCATGCTCACATTGTTGGTTGTTCTTTTCCCCAGCCTCCAGAACCGCTTAAAAATGCGAACAAGAGGAGAAGAAAATGTGAAATTTTATTACCAAGAAGATAAAAGCTCTCTTCCCCATCCCCCTTCGTAAAGTGAGTGGGGTGGGAGGATTGAAAAGCTCTTAATGATGTAGTGCTGTGGTTTGAAACTAGAGATTGAGAGTATGAATTTTTTATAGGTCTTGTGACTGAAAGTTGAAATGCCTGGGTGTTTAACAGAGCACTTCTATAGAAATACCAGGGAGGTCATTAGTCCAACATTTGAGCTGCTCTGTTACGGGCCTTCACCGTGGCTAACACAGGCAAACGTGGTAATAATGGCAAGGTTTGGGATTTGCAACTAAATGGCTTTTCAGATAAGGACTAATCTATTCAAAAAGGCAATAGCAGCCTTGCTTTTGGGTCAGGAGGAACAGCAGGAGGATAAAAAAAAAATAAAAAGTCATGTTGCAGATGTCTCAATTGAGTATTTTCTTCTGTTAGACAAGCAGAATGGGGAATTTGGCACATTCTGTGCACCTGATGGCAGCTTAAGAGCCTCTGAAATGTTCAGCTCGGTAATCGCTTTTCTCCTTCCCCGGGAACGTTTTCAACAGGAGCTGTGTTATCTTAAAAGACACGTTATGAAGCAAGAACCGGGCATGTTTTAGCATTTTCAATGGGAATGGGAGAATGGAGGGAAATAGCAAATGTGTTAACGTGAATACAAAACGATTGTGCAAAAATGTCATATAACATAGGATTGAAATAAAAGAAAAAATATTTAAATTTGTCAGGTAGAGGAGAAAAAGAAGATCCATTTTATTACTATCTAAAAAGGGCCTTTAAGAACATATTTTACTTTGGCTTCCATTTGGAAGGTTTTATTTGCATTTTCTGAAAGTCTAGATAAATAGAAAGGTTTATGTAGTCTCACCAATTTCACCAGGGTTACACAGAGCTTTGTAAAACTGTGTAGAATGTACTCAATTGTTTACTCTTTGAATAGCTGGAAATTATTAAATGGGGCTCAAGACATGCAAAATAAAAAGGTCTATATTTATACTGAACTTTTAAAAAAGTACTAGGAAATAGTTTATTAAAAGGAATATTTTACCTGTATTTAAACAAGGAAAATACTCTTTTCATTTGCAAATCAATTTAGTAGATGACAGCAGCAAATCACTATGTGTAGAGCTTCAAAATTAATTTCAACACTTTCTGGGAGATTTCAACAATGATAGTGCACAAAATATGTAGAGTTCCATAATTGATAATACAGAACAAGTAGCATAAATTCACAGAAGGGATATGTTTGAGGCAATTGTCCTGTTGTAAGCAAGGACTGGTGGTGCCTTGGGAACATTTGTCTCAATTCATCTCACTCCTGCCTGCTTTAGGATCCACTGGGCTTTAGGAGCATTTTCTGTAACCCCAGGCAGCAGGACCAGGCAAAGCTGCACACTTTAAAGTTCATGTTGTGGCACCAAGGAAAGAAACATCCCCATCACAATCTTGGAAAGGCAATTACAGATGGAGTGGGTTTTATTTTTTTTCAGAACTGCAAAGTAGTCTAAATAGATGGTTTTTCAAAGCAGGATGTTTTGTAATGAGTGGTTTTAGTAATTTTCTTCATCACTGGACTGGAATTGTTGCCTTCTTTTGTAATATCTGTTGGCAAAATGATTTCATTCTTTCCTGGGCCTCCTATTGTTTTTGTATTACATCTCTTAGAGACCAAAATTAGATTATCATTCTCATGGTGCTGCATGAAACAGGATTTAGAAAGTGATTACGTAAATTCATGAGGAAAAAACAATCCATTGAAGGCTATTAAACACAAAGATTGCTGGAAGTGACACTGTGACAGACAGCTGGCGGGTGTCTTTTCCTCTTGACTGTCCTCAGGCATCTACAAATTCAGACAGGATGTGCTGCACAGAGAGCAGCTGGTCTGCTCCAATGCTGAAGATGTGTTAAAAAACCAAAAAAAATAGGAAACACAGTGATCAGTACTGCTTCCAGTTCTGGTTCTGAACTCTGCCAAGATCAGTGTTACCTTAATATCAGGCAATTCTGCATTTTATTGGTATAAACCTCTTTAAAAACACTGGGACTTCAGGTGAGATTTCCTTTGATGCCATCTAATTCCTACTTTTGTTTTAATTCTGCCTGTGAAGGGACAGGCTGAACTGTGAGTCTGCTCCCAGAGCTGGCAGAAGAGAGCTCACCCTGTTTCTAGCTGGTGCCTGGGGAGATTTGTTCAAATTTGTCCCATGCCCCTTCTGAGCCCATTCCTTTTCCAGAGGAGAATCCATTGCTTGGGGCTCCATATTAATTTCCAAATCTCTCAAGTACATTTCACTATTATAACCTAAATTCCCCGACTCAGAATTTTGTGGGGAAAAATACAGTTTGGGTGACTCAATCATATTTAGGCTGTGTTAATGCTGCAGAGAACCACCAGAATTTCTTCAGACAGAAAAAATCATTGGCTCTCTTGCGTTAATGCATTCATTTGTCCTACTAAAAACATGACACACGCATCCCCCAACTGCTAGTTATTTTTAAGGATGGCAACTGAAAATTTTGGAAGGTTTTATTCCTATCCATGAAATGTCTCACTGTAAGATGTATTTTTTTCAAGATGGGAATACATATTAGATATTGCTTTTTGGTGGATCCTACCTGAGATACGCAACCCTCAGTGTTCAGAGATAATGAGAAACTACAGAATTTACTTTGGAAATTTACTGTGAATGTTGTGTGCAGCAGGAAGAAAGAACAAAACAGCTCCATTGGCTGAGTAAAGATGAGGATGCCCCAAATTGACACTTCTGAAAAAGAAGAGGCTTTTAACTCTGTGTCCAAATTTGCAAATCTGGTATAATCTGTCTCACAACAGGGATACTGTCATTTATCAATCTTACCTGCAACAAGTACAACACTTGAGTGGTTTGGTAACAGTGGCTTAGAGCCCAGCCACTTTGGATCAGAACATGTTAAAACTAAAAATGACAGTGAGGGTTTGCATCCAAGATTGAGTTTGGCCCAAATACAAATCCAGTATTTTCACTGAAGCTCATCTTTAATTATCTTTTAAAGTATGTTCTGCTTGTTTAATCGAGAGCTTAACATTTCGGATGTAAAGATGCTTTGGATAGTTACTTCAAGAGGCTCATCATACTCAAGCTTAAAGTATCGTGGTTCTTAATTAGGGATTTTGTTACTATCTTACACTGACTCTGGTTTTTATTATATCATGAAGCAAGATACTCCACTTAGGAACTGTAGCTCTCAGATAACTTTTCCAAGATTAAAAAAAAAAAATGAAACAAGCTATTTTAATTGTAAATATAACAAATTCAGGTTTTTAGTATTACCAGTATGCAAGCCAAACTGAAGATTTCGTTTATTCCCTGTCTGCTGTTACATCTTAAGTCCAGAAACTGTTACTTAATTCGCAGATGCGAGTGAGACTTGTCACACATATTTCACTTTTTCCTGCATTTACTTTGCTGACTTGTGGTATTCATGTAAATGCCAGCTTGCTTAAGCTCTGCAAAGTGATATGTTTGGGACAGTGATTATCACATTTGTCATTTAGTGTTCACTCCGGTACCTTTGCCTTACATGCTCTGAAGCACATTCACATCCCACATCAGAATT
The DNA here is from genome assembly GCF_017590135.1 of Pyrgilauda ruficollis. Taxonomy (NCBI): domain Eukaryota; kingdom Metazoa; phylum Chordata; class Aves; order Passeriformes; family Passeridae; genus Pyrgilauda; species Pyrgilauda ruficollis. The sequence goes on along the minus strand of NW_024513654.1, from coordinate 6,321,560 downwards.
GCGGGCACCCTCCCCAAGGCCCTCTTGCAAGCTCCCAAATAATCTTTTTCAGAGTGGAGATTGTTTTAGCTACTTCCCCTAATCCATTTCAAGTATAATTACACTATGGTCAATATGTTTTTGATGTTCCATAACCTCACATTATTTTTTTTTAATGCTTGGCTCATTTCCTGGATTAGTCCAAAGCAGCCTCTGGCTGATGGAGAGGCTTCAGGAAAATGCATTAAAAAGCAATTTTGGTTAGCACAGGGATTCACTGGCTAAAGGGTTAAAACACACTTCAGGGATGAATGTGGGGTTTGAGATGAGGGTCCCTGTGAGCCTTTGTGCCTCACTTGCCCTTCATTAAAAGTGTAATTCCCTGCATCAGTCCACAGGTAGTTGGTCATGTCTGGCAGCCACTGGTCACGGAGCATCTGCTGTATCTTGTTAGCCTCCAGATAAGCTCGGCCAAATCAGGCCACGAGCAAGGAGCTTCTTCCCTCCCTCCCTCCCTCTCTCCTTCCCCCGTGCTGCTGGAGGTGTTCACCTCTGTGCAAAGGTCAGAGCTGCACACGTGGCCGGGCTGCAGTCGCTGTGGCTCAGAGAGGGACCCTTCATCAGCCTGGATGGCTGACCCTTCATCAGCCTGGATGGCTGACCCTTCATCAGCCACTTTGTCCATCTCTTCATCAGTCTCTATGTCCGACTCTATATCAGCCTCTATGTCCATCTATTCATCAGCCTCTATATCTGACCCTTTATCAGCACTGTATCTAACCCTTTATCCTTTCATCAACCTCTTTGTCCATCTCTTTATCAGCCTCTGTATCTGACCCTTTATCCCTTTATGCTGCAGTCGCTGTGGCTCAGAGAGGGACCCTTCATCAGCCTGGATGTCTGACCCTTCATCAGCCTGGATGTCTGACCCTTCATCAGCCTGGATGGCTGACCCTTCATCAGCCTGTATGTCCATCTCTTCATCAGCCTGTATGTTCAACCTTTCATCAGCCTGGATGTTTGACCCTTCATCAGCCACTTTGTCCATCTCTTCATCAGTCTCTATGTCCGACTCTATATCAGCCTCTATGTCCATCTATTCATCAGCCTCTATATCTGACCCTTTATCAGCACTGTATCTAACCCTTTATCCTTTCATCAACCTCTTTGTCCATCTCTTTATCAGCCTCTGTATCTGACCCTTTATCCCTTTATCAGCCGGTGTGTCCTGCAGCAGGGAGGGCAAAGGGCTGCACTGGCAGCAGTGGGAAAGAACCACCAGGCACTGCCACATTCCAGCCCGAGTTCATGTCCTGGGGAGAGCGATTACTTGTGCAAAGGCTTGTTAATCCAATTCCAGCATGCTGTGGCAGGTCCTGGACTCCTGTAGCTGTTCACATGCCCTGTGGATCCTGATGCTGGCTCAGCTGGAAAGAGAAAAGAAGTAGGGGAACAGGAGATTTGAGGGAACCTGCTCCAGCTCTTCAAGCTGGAGGGAGTAGCTCAGAAATTTTAGCTCATATTGAAGTTTTCTGAGAAAAGGAATATTCCAGGATTTCTCTCTTATTCACCTTAGCGTCTCTGAGTGCTGCTAAGTTTCATACGAGGTCTCAAGCCATTAAAACAAAACAAAACAAAACAAAAAAAAAAAAAAGAGGAAATTACTGATCAGCTCATGTACTTTATGGGGAAGGTGTGTTTGGTGTAATTGCAGTGGGCAGGAATGACTGTATCCTGTCCCCCTGGCATTCCTGGGACTTCTGAGCTACCTTCACATGGCTGTACATCAAGCTGTCCATCTCAGCATCTGTAAACCTGTTTGTGGAGCTGAACCAGGCACTAATGCCTGAAGAGATCCTTCCATCTCCCTTCCTGTTTGGTCAGCCCTTCCTCCCCCCAGCCCAGCAGTTTAAACTAAAATGAATATAACTTGTTCCAAGCACTCAAAAGTAGACCAGGCGTTTTGTAAATAAATACCTTTTGTACTGGTGAGAAGCTCAGGAAAGGTAAATGGAAACATTTATTTCCATATTCTTATTTCTGTTTCATCCTACTAACAGGTTTTCACAATAGTCTTCCCCTCCCTGTATTGATGCTTCTGTATTCTGATAATGAAAATATGCATGTGGACTCCCAAGGCTAATCTATACACATGTAGTTTTATTCCCTTCACAACATATTTCTGCACAAACTCAAATAGATTTTCTCAGATGTCCCAAAGGCCATGTTTAATGACAAATTATTGTCATTGCAACCATATCTGAACTATAATTCTAATATATGTACATATGTTTGTATTTTAATACATATACATATCAATTTGGGCTACATATTTGTAATAACATGAGTTACTTTGTTTAACTATGTAAGACAAATAGCTATATTTTTGAAATCTCTGTAAATACCATTAATAACACATTTCAGCTGAGAAAGCATAACATTACAATTCCTGCCATTCTCCCTTTAGACTTTATTTAATAGTCTGGTTTCATACTGCTCTGTCTGTGCTGCTACTGTTCAGAGCAAGACAAACATTGGCCAAATTTAAATTCACCCAGAAACACAACCTCACGTTTCACACTCAAGAAGTGATACATTTGAGAGGACAGAAGCAATTTGTAATGTCACAAACATTTTGCAAGTTGGAAAACTGCATTATCTCTGTAGTAACAGTGAGATCTGGCCTTATCCTTTGACATGGAGTCTAGGCCATAAGTTTTTAACACTTTTTTTAGCACTTTTTATTTTCTTTTGTGCATAAGACATTGCAGAGGAATGGGCTAAGTGAACTGCCTACACAAAGGAAGTAACAACAATAAGTAAGAAAAAGAGTAAGGAAAATCAGCAGATTGTGGAGGTTGCTCTAAAATTTGGATTATCAGTAAAAAGAGATGGAAATCTCTGACAAAAATGCCATTTAAAACAAGGGTCATCATTGTCACTTCCAAACTTCTGACAGGGCAAAAATTCCAAATTAACTGAAGAACAATTTCCCCTTTTTTTTTGACAAACTGTATTCCTGTAGCATCATTAGGCCAGAAGACAAAGCTCACGAGTGTTTGTACAGTTTTGGATCTGTTTGATTTCCACTCTCTTTTCCTGGGCACTCAGTGATGCTGAGCATGCTGAATTGAGTGAGAAGGTGAAATTCCAGTCTGCAAGCTAAAACAAGTGAGGAACCTGTTTGTTGTCCTCAGAATCACAGCAGATTGGCATTTCCTCCCACTGCCAGCCTACAACTTTTCAGTTATTTCACTAATTTAAGAAGCATGTCTCTAAAACCACAGCTGCCTGAAATGCAGCCTATACACTTCTATTTGAATGTACTTATTGAGCTCTACATCTAACAAATGGAAAAACTGAAGCAAATATTTTCAATATGAAATTTAAAACTTCTCTGAAATAAGCCTTAAAGAAGCTTGGGTTCCTGAATAATTTCTGCTAAAATTTGTCATTCCCGCAAGGTTATTTAATCCAAATCAACATTAAAATTAAAAAAAAAAATAGGAAGATGAAAACTGTCATCTAAAAAGTGAAACTGAAGTCTGTGAGGGCTGTATTTCCAAATAATGTTATTTTTATTGGAACGGGTGCAGCTTAGAATATGGTAATAAAAACTTGGAGGTTTTTTTTTTCCAAGATTTTGACTTAACTGCTTTTGATTAGCAACATTTTCTCAAATCTTTTGAAAAGAGCAGCCCATGTAACTACATGAGTACCAGCAATGCATTTTCTTCCATTGGTGCTGTGACCTGATCTTTAAGCTCAGCTTAAAGACAAATAAAATCTTTAATGCAACCGATGCAGTTTTTATTTGAATGCCATGTGTTGAAGCTGCTCAGATTTTACTGAGGGAGCTCCAAATGCCTGCGCTGCCAGCCATGTGAATGATAACCCTTATTTTTATAATAGGATTTCTGAATTTATCACCCCAATTACAATGATCCTAAGCACTGATCCTAAGCCCTTCTGCTTTAAAAAAGGCAAAATGTATTAAACAAGGGATATCTGCAAAGGCAAGGAACTGTTAATGGAGTGCTGAAATTGTATATCTACAAATTTTTAAGGGTTGAAAAACTGAGTAAAGCTCCTCTCAAGTGCTGTTTAGTTCCACAGCCTGTGTACTCCCACCACCTCCTACAATTGTCAGTTTCTAGTCGTCTGAGAGAGAAATGTTACCTTTGAGGAATATAATCAAGGCACATCACATACAGTGGCTACAATGAAGTCTCCCTAGCAACATTAAGAACAGATATTTTTAAGTGCTCTTAGTCTTATGTTCATGGGGTTTTTAAATACAGCTATTAACTGCTTCCACTGCAGATGTTGCTGTGAGCTAATCGTCCAACAAAACTCTTTTTCTGAGGCTTGAAAGGATGATCTCTGCCTTGTTTTTCTGCAGATCACCACAGGCTTGCTTTCCCCTGCAATCAGTTAATTTCCACTAAATATTGCATCATTATTTATCAACAGGCAGCTGGTCTGAAAAATCAACCAGTCAGAGCTTTTTGTCTTCTGAGAGGAGTCAGAAGAGCTGTGGGAATAGAAAGAATTTAAAAAGGAAAATCTGAGCAGGTTATGGCAGACAGTCCACCAGAATAGTAGAAAACAAGAGAGCAGGGAGGCTCATCATGCCTGGGAGGGGTCTGGGGGAAGCAGAGTTAGCAGGTAGGGTGGTGAGGAGGAGGAGGAGGAGGAAGCTGGAAAGCTCCTTGAAGCCCTGTGAGCTGTGTCAGGTGCTGCAGCGGGGGAGCTGCTGAGGGAGCAGAGCTTGATTAAGAGAGGACAAACAACAGAAACAGTTGGGTTTATCTCAGGGATCCCAAATGGCTGTTTCTGGAGGAGGAGCAGGAAGAATGCTAATGTTTTTCTGAGAAATGAAGCGGTGTGTGAGTTTTTCTTGCATTTTCTTGCTCCTTTGGGCCAGTGTCCCCAGAGCTTCACCCCCTACTGATTCCAGCATGAAGACTGAGTTAAGGCAAGCATGGATTTCCTGATCTCCTTGAACCCAGCATTTTTCTTTGTTATCTCAGAGTAATCCTACTGTTTTCCCCTGATTTCCTCAGCCCTACAGTTCGAGAGGGGAATGTAGATTTCAGGCAGGTAAAACAGGTAGAAAAAGGCTGAGCTCAGCCCTGTGCTGAGTGGTACTGGGGTTTCATTTCTGAAAAGAACAGAAAGATCTTCCTTTCCACAGTTAGCTTCTGAAGAGACAATCAGCAAGGACCAATAATAGCAATAATTTATACACTGCTGTACACAGCAGTGATACAGGAGTGATAGAGGCATGTACTGCAAGCCTTAGACTTCATTAATTATATATCAATACTCATACTGGGTAAAAAACAACCCTCCTAAGTTTGTTAATAGACTTCTGAGAGGCTAATCTTTGCTTCATCAGCTTAAATGCTTAAAGCACAGTCTGGCAATACTGTTTGTACCATGCAGAAATGATCTGCTTTGGAGGGAGCAGAAGCCAGAGAGCATGAGAGTGTAGTCATCCATTTTCCACTCTGTTATGTACACAGGGCTCTGGTCCATCTCTGGAGCAGCTTGGGCACAAAGGATGTCAAAGGCAGGGAAGGGAATCACAGGTAAACATGTAAAAATTGCGTGTTGAGAAGGATGGCAGGAAAAAGAAATGAGTGGAGGTTCAACAGCAGGCCTTGTCAAGAACAGGGTATGCAGAAGGGTAGGTAAAAGAATTGAATGCTGTCCCATTCTAAATCTCTTCAAGGGACACCAGAGGTCTTTAACAGGGATTCACAGATATGCATTTGTGCAACAGAATTTCCTGGGCTGGACAGAGCTGGTTTGTTTGAGAGTTCCTCTCTCTTCTATTAGGACAGGAGCACAGATTTCTTCAGCTAATTCAGCTCTGCTCTTAATGGCAATTCTCTGGGCAGTTCTTCTTCAGGACTATATCCCCCCTCCACTCCTGCTGTTTTGCTGGGAAAGCCTGGGAGAGGCTTTTTTGATGGCAGTTTGGCTGAGCTGCCCATATCTCTAGGAAAAGGGCAGCAGTCAGCAGCTCTGTGAATGCTTAATGCAGTCAGTACAGCTCCTGGCTGGGAAGTAGCTGAAGATTTAGGACCAACTGCAAGGTCTGTTCAGGATCTGTGCCAAGGAGCAGCTGGACAGGCTGCTGGCTAAAGCCTGTTACAGCACCGTGGCTCATAAGCGAGGTAATTGTCTGTGTTTGATTTTACACAGGAGATTTGTGGGCATCACTGCTTCCTCCACACCAGTTGCTCAGCATATCTGATGCTGTAACGTGAGCTCACTGCTTTCTTGCTGTCAGAAGGGCACCATCAAGGACATCTTCAAAGTGCATGCCAAGTTATTTGTGAAACCCTTTCAGAACAATGAAAATATTGCTTTTCCACAAGGCCAAGTTCTTATTTGATTCCTGCAGTTACCTTCATCATGACTCTTCCCACAGTAACTTTCTTTTTCATGCCGTCTCTTCATGTGCATTTACTGGGGGAAACTTTTCATTTGACACAAGATAGGTAACATTAAGAGCAAGCACAGGTTCAAATTTAGGTGAAGAGGAAGTCACACAGATGCAATGAAGATTTAATAGCAAGTTATTACTGTCCTTCTCACATAATTGATTTTCCTCTTTTGCTTTCCACACTTTTTACATTTAGTAGAGTTAGGATTAACAATCTGTAATTGTTTTGCATTTTTTATTTCATTTCACTGTTGGTTTGGGTTGGGTTTTTTTTTACACAAGTGTTACCTACAGAAATATGTTTTAGTTACAATTCATTAGCACAGTCCTGTCTTTCCTCGTTGCTCACAATTTGGCTCAATATTTTGTTTCTGTGTTATTCTGTGTCTGGGCTCAATATGCCCAGCTGTCAAGGTGATTTTGCTTTGAATCTGCCCCATCCCAACATTTAAGGAGGATATTTTAATGATTTGGATACCAGACCTGGAGAGAACAGCCCTGTGAGACAGCAGTGCCAGGATTCCTGCCTGAATTCTCACCACAGACATCACCAACTTGCTTCGTTGTCTTCAGGAGTCTTTAGTCACCTGAATCCTTTGAGATGGGGCTTAGGTCTTCAAGCCCTGAAGTCACTTGTGTAAGATCAGGACAAATGTGCTTACTAAAATTGCAGGCTGGTTAGATAAGTTGGACGCCTTCGTTGTCTTCAGGAGGTCTTTAGTCACCTGAATCCTTTGAGAAGGGGCTTAGGTCTTCAAGCCCTGAAGTTACTTGTGTAAGATCAGGACAAATGTGCTTACTAGAATTACAGGCTGGTTAGATAAGTTGGACGTGTAGACACATCTGGGGCAGCTGGAATAAATATCCCTCACCATTACCTACACTAGTGAGCTAATTTAGCTCTTGTGGGAGGCCAGGGCTGCAGGGAACTGCTTTGGGTGCTACGGGAGGAGCACAGGGGCAGTGAGGGTGCTGTTGTTGCTCTCACTACATTTTCTCTCTCTGTGGTTTGGTGATTCATCTTTCACACTTCCTCATTTTGCCATTTGCCAACAATACAAAGTTTCCTTTTCTAACACAGAAGCATTTAGGAGAGCTGGCTTTGGGTAAACAGTGTAAGAATGATTCTTGGTAGCTGTGAAGAGTTCTGGTTCACAGCTTTTCTGGGGAGTGCTTGTCTTCATGCAAGCACACCTCTTTTCCACAGCCCATTGCTTACACAAGAGCCAGCTGCTCATGGTTTGAGCAATACCCCTGGTGTACTCAGTGCTTCTCTAGTCCAGAATTCGTGATGGATGATGAGAATTTGCAATGTCTGATCCCCTTCATCTGAAGATTTAATGCTCAATAAATCACATGCATTTCTTTTTCCTTATTTTCATCTGGGAAGGAAACTTTCAGTGTCTTTTCTGAGTTTGCCTTGGTTCATTCTGCTTTAACTGCACTTGTTTCCTGATTTAACTCATCCAAGGAAACCAGGTCCTGCATGGGTCTGGCAAACCATGTGCATGTTCCTGTGTGCTATGATGAAGTAGCAGGTGGAGAACTTGAAAAACAAGTTATTTGGAAATGCAATTAAGATGCCAAGGAGTAACTTGCAAGATTTTGCTGAACATATAGACCCAAACAGGCTATTGCTAAATAGGTGCTGTAGACTAGCACAGCTGTGTGGAAGGAAAAGCAAATAGAGAATGGTCATAACAAAATGAAAATTTTCATGTAGGAAACAAAAGAGGGGATCCTCTGTACTATATTACAGATACTAGAGGTTTGTGATTTTCTTCTTTAAATTTTTTGGTTTGTTTGTTAATTTGGTTGGGGTTTTTTCACTAAGTGTGAAATATAATATTTCAATTAATTAAATGCTTCAGGAGTTAACCACACAGAGACTCATAGCTGCACCCCTCAGATTTCCTGTGGCATTAAAAGCCTGACCAGCACAATAAAAATGTATTATCCTTTGAACACTTCCTCCTGAAGATACTCTTGGCTTGAAGAGACAAAATATGGTCCAAAGCTTCATCCTCATAGGTCTTCTGGGACATGGGGCTCTGAAACTTTGTTCTTTCTGAATAGCAAAATATGCAGAGCCAGCCTATGCTTTCTCCAAAACAGATCAGCATCTGCAGGACAGTGTGTAAAGCAGAACAGCAAAGAGTATGAGGCCATTAGGTCTTGCCAAGGTTTGTCTAGTCAGGCTTCCTGTAACCTGATACTAAATCCAGCAGCAGAGGAATAGTGGAAAACCTAGGTGCAGAGCCTTCCTTTGCAGGCAATAATATGCCATTATATCTTGTCAGTTCTACTTATTGATGTTAAGAGAAGAGCTTTGCAGTTGTGTAGACACACTCGAGCAATCATTACAATGAAGAAGATTTTCAGTTTCTTCCCTTTTTTGCCCCCAGGCTGAGCCCCCATTGAGGTGGAATCAGCACAAAGAGACCTGAACTCACCCATAAAAATATGCAGCATTGATGGCTTTTTTTTCATCTCTGGCTAATGATAAAACTGCTACCTTCACCAAGGAGCACAACTCTCATTTCTTAACAAATTTTGAAGGCCATGAGTACATTTCTCACCACGCAGTTGTGGTACCTCAATCCACAATCTAGTAGAGAGGTCTAAAGAAAACAGCTGAGAGAAAATAAAAGACAGCCAGCAAACATCACAATCATGTGCATCCAGAACCTGAGAGAGGTCCACTTAAAACCAGCCTTGAATCCAGTCATTGAATCTGCTCCCCTTGGGGGATCCACTTTTTTGTGGTGCCATCACCACCACAGAAGTGATTGACTTCCTGGCTGTCTCACTACTGAGACTTCTCTGGACACATGCACAACATTTTTGAACAAAACTTAATAAAGATTTTTGTACCTTTCTCTGTATTTCTCTCATGTCTTCACTGGGAGCTGGGCTGGTCCCTTTCCATGGGAAGCAGGACAGCCTAAGGGTCAGTGCAGCATCTGCTCCACGAGGTGTCTGCTCCTCATACATTGTTTGCATTTCCACAGTGTAAAGTGAGAGACCATTCCAGCTCAGGGATGAAGAAATCCTGTAGGGAAAAAAAGCAGAACAGGCCTTGTTAATGGACTTGGACAATGTCATAACATTCTTCATTTTAGGGAGGCAGGAGAGGGAGAGGAATGGGGTGAGGGAAGTAGTTAGGAAATAAAACTCTATTAAGAAATAAAACTCTGTTTTCCTCCAACAAAACTTGCTTTTCAGGAAGCCCAAGGAGTTCCACCTTTATTTCTTGCTACAAGAATTTTAAAAAAAAGTGGAGACACAGCCAGCAGTTGCTGTCTGTGCAAATGGAACTGCTCCCTCTTCCACACACAGTAAGGATTAAATCTTTATTCACTATCCCTGCAGCAGGTAGCTGTCATGAATCCCTCACCGTGGTAGTGCTGGTGATCTCAAGTCTTGGAGAGAGAGCAGGGCACCCCAGCAGACCCACATCATGCTCCAAGACAGGGCAGCACTACATGACCATTCCACAGCTGGTTTTCCTTTCAGCCTGCAGCCACCCTCCACACATATTCCCCCTTCTGCACATGGGCTGCCTAAGGACCTTATGCCTGCCAGGGTTTTTTGGAAATATTAATAATAATAGTGACAAAATATACTCCAACCACCCCTTTTAAGGTTTCATTTCTTACTGAAGTGCCAAACCGCCGCATCTCAAACTTCTGAGAAAGCAAATCTTACTGTTTGCTCTGAATTCAGCCAAGTTTAATCCTATTACATTCTGTTAACTCCTGCTAGACTTGCACTGCCTCATAAAGACTCTGCTGGAGACCAATACTGTCACTTACTCACTTCTTGCTTTTTTACCACCACTCTGCTCTGTCACCCACCTGGCATCAATGACATAAAACTTTCCATTTTTAACTCCTGCCTTGCAGCCTGATATTTTTCTTGGATGTGATTCTGATATCTGGTAATCTGCTCACTCTCTCTAGCTTAGAGGAGGTTTCACATCCCATGACAGGGGGTTGCTCAGGGATTAGCTCAGATCTCCTATGGATTCAGGCACTGCTTACTTTCCCCTTCTGTTTCCTTAGCAGGAATCAAACCTCAATAATGATGGACTTGTTCTGTTCAGAAGGTTAAGCAGAGGTGCTAATTATACTGCTGAAGTATTTGTAAATTCCTTGGATTTGGTTCGGAAAGTCATCCCAAAATTTTCTTGAAGGATCAGAATGCAAATAATTGTAAGTACAAGATGAATATAAATAGTTGTACGTGACTAATAGGAGCTTGCTGCCATCTGAGTCCTATTTGGAGCCTTAGCATCTTTTAAGCATTGGCAAACAAACATTACAAGAAATGGAAGCAGGAAAGAAATAAATGAACATCATCCTGACATGAGCGAAACAAAAACCCACATGGCAGAAATGTCAGCCATCATCATGATGTCCTTAAACAACCACCCTGAACAGACAAGCAGGGTGTTTTATCAGGCTGCTATCTCAGATAAAACATCAGCAGGATCTGAAAGGCTGGCTTATGTGCCTCTGCTTTTTAGTTTCAGTACATGTGTTTTTAGACTCAACTGTCATTCCTTGCAGCATCCGTATTCTAAATGTAAGCAATGAATAGTGAGCAGGGTTTTACTGCAGCCCTTTCCACAACTGTGAATTAAAGGTTTGGATCTCTGTGCAAAACTTGTTGCTCAAGTGCCTAAATATAAAACCCTGGCTCAAGCACAAATCAAGTACACCAGAGCCATAAACCAGGCAAGAGCATTACCAAAGCCCAGGGCTCAAAAATGAGTGAGCTCTTGCAGTGTAATGAGTTACTGACTGAGCATCAGTGGAGCCAGATGTTCTTGGCCTGTCTCATATTTGAGGAAAAATGTGTTCATTTAAATGTCAGCAGAAGAAGATTTAAGATAATACATTTTTGCTGAGTGTTTGTGAGAGTCTCGAAGAATGCATGTGTTGGAACCCCCAGCCTCGAGGAACACACAGAAACTCTCCAGCCAACAGTAACTTGATTATCTCCCCCAACCCTGAACTGAACCACAGCAGTGGCTCACATTAGGACTGAGTAAGAGGCACTGGGCTGCCAGAGAAGGTGTAAATTTAACATCTTAAATTGCAAGTCTGGTCAAGTAAGGAACAGTGTTTTACTGAGGATTTCCTTTCTGGAGTCACAGCATCAGCACTTCACTAAAGAAAAGCCTATTGTCTCTGAGGCAGAGTTGAGCATTTCCTAGTGCACAGTTGGTAAAAAATAGTCTGTGTCTGGCTCACTCTGGGCTGGTCAGTGTTTTTCTAACACACCAAGAAAGGGAATCAAGGTGTTCTCAAGTTCCCCAACTCATCCAAACCAGCTGATGCATTCCTTGGTGGCCTGGTTTGTGTCCCCCATGAGGAGTCACTCTGCAGCCCTGGCTCAGCAAGGAGTGAAGCAGGGTGGCTGCAATCCTGTGTCTGCTTGTTCAAGGCCAGGGAGCCATTTGGATGCTTGAATTATTCCCTTTGCTGTATTCAACACATTGTGGGTTGGAACATGATAACATGATAAGAAAAAAAAAAAAAAAAGCAATCATGATGTAGAAAAGAATCACTCATGATGTAGGATTGCCAAATTGGACTTGGACTACCTGGCTCTAGTGGCCAATTTAAATCTCAGGAAATAGGGCTGTGAAAGTTTTAATAGGGGTCTGCACTGTATTTCATCCAGATTTCCTTTTGAAAAAGCATTGATAGCAGCAGATCCTTCACTCATCATACAGAAACCACGACATCTGTGTGACTCTGCCAAGTGCAGAAAGCCCCTTTGTTTAGACAGCATTGCCAGAAAATGCCTAAGAAGCCAAGGAGATGAATAGAAACCATCCGAGAGCCAAAATGCCCTTGGAAAGTACTGATTAAACAAGCTGACAACCTGCACAGACACCCCAAGTTCATCCATACTTTACTTTTAACTCCAAAATACCTTACTGAGTGAATTAAGCTTATTCTGAAGGCCAGTATCTATGGAAGGAACATCATTGTGTGGGCAGAAGAGTGGCCCCTAGAACAACATCTGGGTGGATACAGGTGTGTGTGTATATATATATATATTCTTCATTCCCTGGATGGTGGCACTTATAAAATCTACGCACTTTTTTTTTTTTTTTGTATACACAACACTTTTAGGAGACATATAAATAGTGGTTAATCCAGCCCAAGTTTTTACATCCCAGAATTACTGTCTGTCTCAGTTTGTGGCCACTGGATGTCACTACTGATCCATTTCAGAGGACCAGCAGATTTTTATGAGTGCGAAACAAATACCCTCCTAATTTGGAGAAAATGAAACATTATTTTACTTCTTATTATTGTTTATAAGAACTTGACAGACCATTTTCCTAAGTCAGCACAGCATGCCTGTTTCTTTGTCTGTAGCTGTGAAGGAGCACAGGCACAGACTCTTTCCCTGCATTGCCAGACAACTTCTTCTAGTCAGGGTTTTGGGATTTTGGGATGCAGGGGAGAACTGCAGATTTGGAGTGATGGTGTCATGTCAAGGCTGCCTGGAGCAGGAGCAGCTCCATTCAGCCTGGGCTCATGAGCTGGGGGATGCCAGGAGCCTGGCAGGGGAGAGTGCTGGGACCCTGCTCCACACTTTCCTGGAGCTGCTGCCAAATGCCAACTCAGCACCACGCTCATTCCCTGCCTGCTGTGTGGAAACAGGGCAGATCTGTTTATTTTCTTGGGGATAAAAGACTGATCCCCAGTATTATAAATTTTAATAAACAGTAGTGACAAAGCACCTGCCAGGTCACTAAAAAAGAGTTCTCTACAGTTCCACCCCAATGTGTTGGACACTTGCATGGACATCAAGTGAGGGCTGGGTCTGCCTGTAAAGCCTTGCAATAAAGGAGGTAGCAGAGATCAGAGGACAAAAATATTCTGTGCTGTGATATCTTTGCTCTGCTCTTCTGGCATCCCCACAGACCAGAGGAGAGGCAATCTGAGAGGAGCAGATGAAATGGGACTCTGGGGAAGGAAGAGAGAAGATGACATCAAGATTTGGGTGAGAAGAAAGAGTTTTATGGCAATGAAAGGCAAGTTAAGGAGATTCTGGAGCAATTACATCAAAGACAATGAAACAAGGAACCAGCCTTGCTTCCCTGAGACCTCTGGGCAGATCACATACATTTACCCACTCAATGCAGTGCTCTGTGGGATCTGGCAGAACCACTGGAGTGCTCTTTTAAACATTCTGTGAGTCCACCCTGCACTGGCTGAGTCCCACCTCATGCCAAGGTTGCTCAGAACTTCCCAGGAAAAGGCCTTATCTGCCATTTAGTATAGCCTCACAAAACTTTCATCATTCAAGCTGAAAATTCCTGTTAGATTTTTCTGCCTCAAGCTGAAAAACAAGGGAATTAAACTATTAATCTATTTCTAAGAAAGAAAATTGAAAGAGAAATCATATACTCAGTAGAGACTTCTAGAGATTAATAATTGGACTCTTCCAGGATTTATCCCCTTTAGGCATGCAAGGATCCCCAAGCCACTTAAAAACTGGGTGACAGCCTGGGAGGAGAAAGGAGAACAGGACCAGACAGCTAAAGGGATGGAGATTTTATAGACAGGGTAAATTAAGCTGGTATAGGCAACCCAAAATTACTGCCTTTGAGCTCCTCCTTACCACCTGGAAATGTTTTGGATGCATTTTTGGAGTACCTTCCCCTTGTGACCCACTTTGTGATTGGGTGTTGTTTGGGGTGATTCAGCTATTGGAAAAAGCACAGATTTTGGATTTGCAGGGTTCCTGAGCCCATCACAAGCTCTTGAGAGCAGAGCATGGCCTTACAGCTTCATCACCCAAGCCACGAACTTGGTCCAATGTGAATTACATCAGCTTGCTGAGTTCCTGCAGTGACATAACCAGATAAAGATAGTGGAGACCAACACCCAGTTATCTCATGGAGCTCTAACAGGGCTGAGCCAGGGCTCTCTCCATCACCAGCCCACTGACCTCACTGGAAACCTGAGGAACTCCTCAGATTCATGCTGGGAGGCTCATTTTGATTTAATCAGTCTGGCATTTTGCCAGCATAAAAACTTCCTTTCTGAGATTTTCCAATTTGTTTCAGTGAGAGTTAAAGTATAAGCCAAAGAGGTTTGCAGGAGCTCCCTCTTTTTCCTCCTGTTTCTATACATGCAGATCCATATTAATGCTGTGGGGAAATAGCACCACGTGCAGAGTTGTATTAATGTCATGGGAAATGAAAGAAATACATGTAACAGCATAGAGGGGACACAGAGCAGGTACTTCACCTAACTGCTGACTTTGTTCAGGAAAAACAGCAGCAGGACCATGCCCATGGGATCCACCCTTTTCATCTGCTAGTGGAAAAGCTGCTTTATTTAAATCAGTGAAGTATGCTCACTCTACCAGTGTGACTGGGAATTTGACTGGAGGGAGGAGGAAAAGCAAAAAACAAAACAAAACAAAAAAAACAAACCAAACCAAAACAAAACAAACCCCAAAAAACTCGAATAAACCCATGATCAAAAAACACAATCAGAAGAAACAAAATGGCTTTTCGGACAAATTTGCTCCATCCTTTCTGACCCTGGATTTCTTTATACGGTGGGAGAGGCAAGCAGGCAGCAAAGCTCAGCCATGGCATCTCAGTCCCAATATACTGCAATGCCTGTCGGGCACTTAAAGCTTTCAATATGTAAGTAAACAAGGTGAATGGATGTTTGGAATCAAAGCTAGGGGCCTCTACACCATGCCAGGACATCTTTCAACTCCATTGCACTACCATTGGTTTCAGCACAATTATTTTCAGAGTAAGAATCTGCTCAGCCTGAGGGAGAGAACCTGATCCCTTCTTTTCAGCTGAAAATGTAAACTTTGGGACAAGGATCATTTCCATTTTGCAGAGGCTCAGTTTGGCTCTCTCTTCAACCATTCTATAAAGCAGCATATTACAGAAAAGCTATTTATTAGTCCAAACCAGAATACTGGCTTGAATATCAACTTTAAATAATCTTTTAAAATCATAGCATTATAGAATTTCTTAGGTTGGAAGTACCTTTAAGATCCCTATGTCCCACCATTAACTCAGCACTGCCAAAA
Organism: Pyrgilauda ruficollis; assembly: GCF_017590135.1. Classification (NCBI taxonomy): domain Eukaryota; kingdom Metazoa; phylum Chordata; class Aves; order Passeriformes; family Passeridae; genus Pyrgilauda; species Pyrgilauda ruficollis. The sequence goes on along the minus strand of NW_024513654.1, from coordinate 6,306,031 downwards.
CCACCACAAAACCCTGTCCCTAAGCACCACGTCTACTGGACATTGAAATATCTCCAAGGCCGGTGACTCCACCACTTCCCTGGGCAGCCTGTGCCAGTGTTTCCCCACCAGCTCATCTTTGACCACATGGGAACAGCCTGCTCCCCAGCCTTGAAGGTTTCCTTCCTGAAGAATGCCCAGCCTTCCTGAACTCCTTTGCCCTTCAGCTCTTCTTCCAAGGGACCCCATGAATCTGTCTCCTAAAGAGGACAAAGTCCTCCCTCTGCATGACCAACACAGCAGTCCTTCTCCTTACTTCTGAGAATGAAAATCTCTATCATTCCATGATCCCTGTGCCGCAGGCAGCCTCCAGCCATCACATCCCCCCAGTCCTTCTCTGGTCACAAACAGAGGTTCAGAGGGTGCCTTTCCTGGCTGGCTTCCTCACCAGCTGTGTCAGGAGTTCTCTCCTGCACACTCCTGCCACCTTTTCCAGGGAGAAGTCCTAATTCCTGCCTGACAATTCTCAGGTGCTTCCATGGTGTCCAACATTGCAATAACCCTGGTGTCTCTGCTGCTGCACAAATCTCCACCCTTTCTTTCACTGAGGAGCGGACCAAAGGACCTCACTAGCACCCTGCCCCTCAAATTTTGGGGTGCTGGCCCACACTTCTCTCTAGCAAGCCTGGGTTTATCCCTTCCCCCTTCAAATCCAGTTTAAAGCTGTCTCAATGAGCCCTGCTAATTCCTGTGCAAGGATCCTTTCCCATTTTGACACAGGTGTACCCCATCTGTTGCCATCCAGCTCGGTGTCATGTAAACTGACCCGTGATCAAAAACCCCAAAATTCTGCCAATAGCATCAGGCTTGGAGCCAGCTATTGATCTGCTGGCTCTGTTTCTTTCCTCATCATTCTCCGCAACTGGAAAGATGGAGGAGAACACTGCCTGTGCTCCTGATCCCTTAACTTGTTGTCCCAAGCCCCTGAAGTCTCTCTTGATTGTGCTCTAAATTCTTGTCACAAATTTGTCACTTCCTAACTGAAAAATCAGTAATGGATAGAAATCCAACACTCATACCAGGGCAGAAAGCTTTCTCTTCACATCTTTAATCTGGGCTCTAGGGAAGGCAGCAGACTTCCCTGAGAAATAAGTCTGTTTGGCATAATAGGGCTTCTGAGCCCTTCAGGAGGGAACCTCCTCTGACGCTGACCCATTTTCATCAGCTTCATTTCACAGTCTCACTATATATTAGGCTAGAAAACTAGAATTTTCCCAACAAGAAAGCAAAGAGGGAAGGAGCTGGCCACAGCTTTGTGGGACACATTGGCACATGTCTGTGGGACACGTTCCTTCCCCACTCCACTGCCTGGCAGAGGCTCCCTGAATCCTTAGCACCCGCTGCATGCTTCTCCCTCCTTTCCTGGAAGTGTTGCTTTGTCCTGTGGAAACTCAAATGCATATGATAATATGTAAGGAGTTCTTACTAGCTCTCTTTATGAGCACTGTGGAAGATGTCAGATGATAATCTGAGGCCTCCCCACCAAACCCATCTCTTCAGGGGGGTACATGGAGGCTGGCAAGAAAGGGAAATCCTATGGCCAAAAGCTCTTGGAGAGAGCAGTTTCTCCTCCCACTTGCAAAGACCATGCTTAAATATTTGTGGTATCATAAATATGCTCTTTAGTGTGTGCACTAATAGATCTCTGGAACACAGATGGGTTTGGACTCTTGGGCTTGGGGAAAGCAAGGTAAGAAGTGTCCAGTGTGTGTGTGAGGGGGTGTTAGGTGAGTCTGCTGGGCTCAGGGTCATTCTGTTTGACCCCATCCTGGTACTAAAGCAACCTGCCACCATTACAGCTGTGGGATTTTGAAAATAACAGTTTTTTATCACTGACCTGGATAACTATAGCATAAACATTACATACAGGGAGGAAAAGTTACTACTATGGGGGGAAAACGTGGCGAAACAGACCTCTGGTGCCTTATAGGTTATATAGCCACTCATGCATGCATGAAATGAATAAAAGAACATATAAAATGATTATATAAACATAGATTATAGTATTCTGCTTACTCTCCATAGAGTGATTTTATGCTAAAGGGTGCCACTTACGTAACATGGTGCTAAAGCCTCGATCTGAAGTCTTGATTCCCTTCTTCAGCCACGTTAAAACCCCTCCTTTGGGAACAGAACTTCTCTTTTCCCCATGACCTTGCTTTCTCATGCTGTTTGCTCATGGCTTCAGAGAAGTCTCTTCAGTCTCAGAAGCTGAGGTCCTTCCTAAGAAAAGCAGAGTTAAAGACATGCTGAAGGCTTTACCTGTGGTGGTTTGGTGTAACAAGACAGCAATCCCTCAGGGGCAAAGGGGTTGGGGTTGATTTTAATGATTTCCTTCATGTCACAAGGAAAGTTTAAATAGATTCTGTGCCCTGAACATGAGACCAGTAAGAAGTGATTTCTGTTTAAGTAGGTGTTAGGAGGTAGGAAAGAGCGTTGTAATAACAGCCTGTCTCATAAGCCAAGGAAGTGAGATGTTGAATCTGTACCCAAACAAAGAGTGAACCTGAGTCACAAGAACACTTTGCATTTATAGGGCAGCTTTCACTGGAGAATTTCAGCCTGTTCCAGAGTGTTTTACCTACCTGGAGAGCAGGGGGTAAACACATGAACTTACACCAAGTGCACCTTTCCTTGGTGATGTCATGGAGCCAAACAGTCAAGGAACACAGAGCCTGGGGCTGTTTCAGTATGAGTAAGAGGACAGAATTTGGCCCCTCATGCTTAACTTTCGCATCTCTTTTCCCTTGTAAATTAAGATTTCATTCCACTTTATAGATAGGTAACTGATGTACAGAGATCCCAGGGAGTTTGTCTAAAGTCACAAATTGAGGAAGGTAATGAAAAAGGACACAAAAGCTTTGTGCTCTAACCCCAAGGAAAACTTAATTTGGCACTAGCAGCTGCTTGATCTTTAGGGCTTCTGCATGAACAGGGAGTAGTTTGGTTAATGAAATAATATCCCAGGCACATATGAAGAGCAGTTTCTTGCTCTCATATAAACTCTCATGTATTCATCTAGAAAAAATGTTCATGACTCAGTCATCTGGGATGGTTCAGGCTACTCACCCTCCAGCATGAGCCGTAGGCATTGCAGTGGTGGAGTTAAAAAGGAAGACACGTGACCCCAGTTACTCACAAGGAGAATTATGATCTCAGATACAGTGGTATAAATCCAAAGTCATTCCCCCCTGAAGTAATTGGCATCATACAGTATTTTCTCTAACATACAGGAAATCAGAATGCAGTCTGTGATCCCAGTTTGTCTGCAGAGCTTTGTTCAGGGAGAGGCTTTGCCCTCCTGCAATGGATGTTAAGTGATGGAGAAAAATAAGGCTGGAAAATGTACAAGAAAGAAAAATGTACCAAGCTTCCCTGTAGCAAGAGCAACAAATTACTACAGTGTGCTTAATAATGATTTCACTTTTTAAATCAGGTTTTCTCCATTTTTAATAAACAATAAAATTGAACTGATATACAGAAAGACTGTCTAGTTGACCTGTATCTCAAGTTCTTCTTTTTTCCTCTGGATATCACAAACACTGAGGAAGAGAGGTGTTGACTGGCAGGAAAGGTGAAGAAAATTACAAACTTACAAATTTACAGATGGAATTTTACAACAAACACAGATCTAGTATTAGAGACATTGCAAGTTCAGAGAAAAGATTAATTAATGTAATGACCACAGAGAAATGTTCCTGTGGGACATGGGAAATTGTATGAAACTATTTCCATTAGTGCAGAAAAAAGGACTCAAGGCTTGAAGAATGGGGACTGGATTCATCACAGCAGGAGATCGCATAGAAAAATATTCTAAATAGACACTCCATTTATCATTTCCAAGATTTTGATAATTGTAATATTCTCAGCTTTATGGTTTCAGTAATTTGGAACTGACAGATGAGAACTTTACCCCATGGGACTACAGAAAACCTGGCAAGAAATGAACAGGGAAAGGATTCAGTCTGAAACATTATAGGCACCTAGCAAGTTTCCAGCACATCAGGCAACCCAGAGTTTTTACAAATACGTGTGCTTTTAACGTTTTCTAAGACCACAAAAGCAGTTCAAACATATGTAAAATTACATTATTGGCAAATTGTCCCAGCAGGGTACAGGAGTTATTCCTTAAAAATTCTGGATGTGCAGGAGGACAGATGGGGTGCCACCACAGAGCATCCTGCCTGCCCTGCTGCTGGCACGGGGAGGAGCACAGCATGCAGCTCCTGTGCATGTCCCAGTATTTTTTGGGCACTTATTGAAATTTCTGGCTGCTCACCCCGTTCAGATTCCTTCCTGAAAAGTCTTGGCACACACATGTTGTTGATATAATTTCTAAGTATGCAGAGGACATGCTTGTGCACCAGTAGAGCTGCAGATCTTGTGGACTTGAGAAAGCTGATACCTGTGTTACATGCATGAATGCAAAGCCTGGATATTTACACATGCATAGATGTATTTTACATATGTGTAATGGAGTGTAGCACAAGGTCCAGGGGTATCATTAGGAGACTCTTGAGTGAAGGTGGTGAGGAAACTGTTTGCACTGGCACAGCTGAAATACTGGAGCCTTCTGCCTCTTTGCAGAGAGAGGCATTGTAACAACTTGAAATGTTTTTGTGGCAGGTCCAAGAATAGTAAAACCTTTCCCAGCATCAAGTACAGTCAGAGTGATGGTTTGCAGTCGTTTGCTGTGTGTAATTAACAACTCTCCATATCTGCCTCAGTCAAAACTCCTGCTGTGGAAGTTCCACGTCTCTGGTAACCCTGGCAGAGAAGTGGCCCCAAATAGCACCCAGTGCAGCTGAGTGGGGCCAGCTGCTCTGTGGTGCTTCATAATCACAACTGTGTCCTGGGCTGTGCTGGGTACCCTGCGTGTGCAAAAGCATAGAGCAAAAAATGAAATCCTTTAATTAAATATCCTTTGTTGAAGCAGTTTTATACAATTTCAGTTCAGGAGTGATTTTTTACTGAAGTAGTACCTCAGCCCATCCCTGCACATCTGCAGTGTGTGCAGTGTGATCAGCAGAGAAGGTGCTGTGCACCAGAACAGCAACACCCACCTCCCTCAGTAAGCTCAGCTTCCCTCCAAGAGGCAGTTCTGCTTTTCTCATGGAGACACATTTACAATAGCTGCCCCTCATAGTGCTGCTCTTCCTCTGGCCTGGGACCCCAGTGGGAAGTGACCACTGGTCCTTTGGCTAACCAGCAGCGTCCAGGTCTCTGATCCAGGGAGAAGAAGCTGGACACGTGGCACATTTGTGAGATGAAGGAGGATGTGAGGGGGAAATATCTAAGGGACCCTGAGAAATTAAAAGGTATCCTGTCAACACCAAGAGTGTGCTGAGAGCTGTGTTTCATCAGCTGGGAAAGAGTCACACAATGTAGGACCAGTCTTCACAAACACAAGAGGTTCTGGTCCTTGAGAAGCTTTAAAGAAAAGGATTCTAGCTAGTGTTGCATGAGAACAGAGAGTTATGTCCAGAGGTGACACACCTCCCTTACTTTTGTTTTTGTTCCATCACAGACACGGTCCCTTCCAGGCTCTGATGGGAGCACTGGGCTGTTTTCCAGCAGCACCATCCCAGACCCCAGCCAGGACCAAGTCTGCAAGGCTCTGGGAAATCTAAACCTCTAAAATTGCATAAATATTGCTCTGCAGCCCCATTTTCAAAAGTGTTGGTACTGATCTAGCTCCTCTCATCTGAAAAGTAACTTAAACACTTGGGTGAGGGCTGTAGGGCTGCAGCAGAGCACTTCGAACTGCATTTTCCCCATTCTTGGTGAATAGAGAAATCTTTAATTTATTTATTTAGTGTGCCAGAGCCAACAGGTGTAGGTAATTTGGAACTGCCAAGGACAAATCACCACGTGTAATGTTAAGACAGTGACTCCAGGGAGGAGAGAGAGGGGGGAAATGCTGTATATTAGCATAACTATCTCCTCACACATCCTCTCTCTTCTTTGCATAATATCCCAGCCTTGTGGGCCCCTGCCAGCAAAATAAAACAATGATCCCAGCCCTGTGGGCCTGTCATTATTGATTTATAAAATACTTACAGCTAGTTGTGTTAAATGTGTCCTTCCATTGCAAGGAGGAATTACTGGGCATACAGTGGTGTAAGACTGCACAGTTATTATCATGCTTTAGGAATTACATATAAAGGCATCTTCAAAATGCCTTTTTTTTTAGGCGTTTTGACCACTCTGCGGAAACCCATCTGGAAATGAACGTAGCTGGCCTAATGTATGTAATGAATCTAATGTGCTGTTCTTCCACATTAAGGATAAATCTAATAGGATGATTGAGTGGGGCCAAACTTCTCCAGGAAATTCCTTTATAATACATGATTGAATTATTGTTTTTCTATTAGGGCAGCCAAAACATTCAGTGTTCTTGACAATGCAGGATGTGTGCCGTAACTTTTTTTGCCACTAAGCTAGGCATACTGTATCTGGACATATGCCCAGCTTTTTTGAGTATTTCCAGTTGAGTGATTTATTTATTTTCCAAAGAAAGGCTACATAAGTTATACAGAACTCAGTAGACTTCTTTTCAGGTCAGACAACAGAACTCGGTGCCTGGCTGCCAAATGGACGAAATCTCAGGAATCCAGAGGTGTTTCCAGCAAAGCTGAGATTTTCCTAATGGATACCTAAAAGTTGTGCTTGTGGAACTACTAAACCTTTTCTCAATAGAAATTGTGCTCCTAACTCCCTTTGCAAATCTCTGCTTCAGGTCTGCATTCAATCCCCTAATTATGCTGATTTTCCAAAATGTTGGCCTTCCAGCTGCAGCCGTGTAATGGAAGAGAAGCTGAATGTGGCACATGTGAAAATTTGATTATTGATTTGTAAGCCTAAATATGATTCTAGAAGCCTGACTTCAAATGCCTTCTAAAACCTAGGACCAGGTTCAATGATCTTAAAGGTCTTTTCCAACCTAAATAATTATATAATTTGAATGTGGATTGTTTGGTCTTTTTTTTTTGTTTGTTTGTTTTTTTGTGTGTGTGTATTTGAGACACCCACTTGCACTCCCAGAGTCACAGCCATAAAATGTGTGTCATTATTAGTGCACATGATGCAAATATGCTGTGACTCTAGAACATCCTGAAACCCCAAACATAAGTGTATGACTGCATACAAAAGGAGAAAGAGAAAAGAACTCTATATTTTTTCAAACTACAGCTTAGGGAAAGATGGTGTTTATTAGTGTAGCCTCCTAACCTTGTCTGAAAGATCTCATTGCTCATTTCCTGTAGCAACAGAGCTTCTTCCTTTCAGTCTCCTTAATAGGGGAGGGCAATTATTTTTCTTCTGTGAATAAATACTTGACACCACCCCCTGCCCCTTCCCAAGTAGTCTTAGGTCAAATCAGTCATATAGTTGCAGCTGGAAACTATTTTTGGCCTAGGTTTACAGCTCTGTAGAGGATATCCAGATACTCTACCAAATATTTAAGGCACTCAGCCAGGGTGTGGGAGATGGCAGGTTCAAATCTCTCTGGAGAAGTGGATTTGAATCCACCCCCCTGGAGGTAACTATCATCAGCATCTTGCTGTGTAGGAATGATGAGTGAATGATTCAAGCAACCCGAGGTTTGACCAGCTACTTGTCTCACTTGAGGCTTTCCTCAGTTCTTGGGCTGCAGGGAAGGTGGGATGGGGAACAAAATCGAGCAGGGCCTCAGTTTTACCTGGCAGGCTAAACCAAACCGCTTTTACATTCAACCATCATCTGTCTCAGTCATGCAGAGGTGAGGCTGGGCTCATTCTCACCCCTACCCATCTCCCAGAGAAACCAGTGTTTGATTGCTGTGTTTGATTTCTTTTTAATCCTCCTTAAACTGAAACTCAGAGATCATCTACCACCGGGCCAGGATCCTTACTCATCCTGGCAGAGATCAGGTTCTGACCTCTGGGACATCAAATAAAAGCAAGGAGAGGAGTAATATTTGTTGGCTTTGTTAATAACAGAGAGTGAAAGACACCCAAGTGGGTAAAACTGGAGTGGCCCAGTACCTGCTCTGTTCACAGAAAATGCTGGACCTCTCCTGGTGATATTTCTCTCTGTGTGCCCCATAGCCTTGCTCCTCAAGTGTATCTGAGTTAAACAGCTCTGCAGGTTCACCCACACTGCTTGTGCAGGGTTCCTAAGCTAGCTGAGTGTTTATCATCCTTGAGGAATCTCGCCTGTGGAGGTTTGATTAATTTTTTTCATACACATATAAACAGATTCAAGATGTTCTTGCTCAGCCAGAGGATAAAGGTTTCTCCTGCTATCTCAGCTCTCCATCAGAAAAACAGTCAGTCCCAGTGTGCCAAGATTCTCCCAAAGGCATTATTGCCGTCATCTGCGTTCACGAACGCAGGCTTGCAGGCATCCTGAAAAACAAGGACACTGTCCTTTCCCAGCATGAGCTCTGAATTCTGGGTATTCCCAGGTTGGAACTGCTTCTTGCATGTACCTAGAGCCAGGAGAGCTCTCAGAGAAGACCTGGAGGTGCCATCCACACTGCAGGAGTAACAGCGGTCAGCTTTGAACAGTGGCCCAGCCTCTCCAGAGCAGAAGCATAAAACCTGTGATTCCAGTTTGGACAAGTGCAGAGCATGACCTAAACCTTCTTAGTTCACTCCAGAGTCTTCCCTTTCCCTCCTAAGTTGCCAAATCACCCTGCCAGATATTGCTCAACCACTGATGTGGATTTGCACTGCTTGTGCCACGTGTGAGTGGATGTTAAAGAGAGTAATTCTCATTAGAGAAGCTGCATTTGCTATAAAAAAAAAAAAAAATCACTGCAAAATCACCAAAACCTCATCAGAGGATTGAGCCACAGACATCCACAGAGAGCTCCCTGGGATGCTCCAGACCCACTTGTCCTCTTGTCCTTTCCTCCAAGCGGAGGGCAGGCTGTGTGTCCAGCACAAATCCAACCAAACTCTAAGCAGCCTTTAAGTGATTTCACTGATCTTAAATGAAGAAAAGATTATTTGGTTTAGGATTCAAAAAAAGTGAAAAATTCCTACCATTCCATCCTTTGTTGCCAAACCCCAAATATTTAAATTGAATGCAACTGGACCTTAAAAACACCACCAAGACTGAGTATTTTGATTATCTGGGATCTCAGCCTTCTTACTGAGAAATAAGGTTACAGAAAGTGGAAAAGAAAGTACATTTTAGAAAATCCTTGACCCCAGTGCTACAGCCTTTCCCTTGTGTCAGTGTCCTAACAGGGTAAAAGGCTCTTCTGACCAATTCTGTCTAATTCTTTCTGGGAGATGCCTGCCTATTCAGTCTAGTGCAATCTGCCTATACTATCTCATTTTCATTCTAATCATCAGCACAACTGAATTCCTGACTGGCAGCATGGACATCCAGGTTCAGGATCTCTGCTTTCTTCACCCCTTTTTTATTTTGCCTTCTAAATTGATTGCATGTATGCACATTCACATTTCAGATATACCCACTGATATCAGGTTTTAAATTCCCCCACCATTTTCTATCTCAGAGAATTGTGCAAACTAGAATTATTAGTTCTGAAAGACCAGAGCTTGTCAAAGCTCTCCTCTGCACCACTTCCCACTGACATGCTTTCATGTCAACAAAATAAAATGCCAGGGATCCCCTGTAGCATGTTTCCAGCTTTCCAGAGCAGTCTGGGGAAGGAGCTTGTTCACTGATTGCCACAGCTACACAATGTCATAAAATGTCATTATTAATATATTTGCTTTATTAGGCAGAATATTATGAATTATTCCCTCATAAATTTTTACACTAACTCCTCCCTACACAGGGCTCTGGTTGACAAGAATTGTAGGTCTAATTATTGGAACATGTGCTTTAATGTGTTTTAATGTCATGTTTTCCTTTAATTGTATTATATTGTAAGCCTGCTCTAGAAATAACACTATTAAAGTTCCCTTTCAAAACAAAGATCAATCAAAGAGACAAGCAATTATTTCATTATCCTTAAGAAGCTCATAACATAATGAAAGGAATGTTAAAAATAAACTAAATGGGTGCACTTGATTGAAAGAATAGATCAGTCCTAGTGACTTTTCTCTGAGAGTAAAAAATTATCCAGGATTACATTTTCACAGCTTTCAGTATATTATGGATTCTCTGTTTCTAATAATTAAGTAAGGAAGACTTTTTTTCGATAATAAACTGAGAATGAAATTAGCAACAGATGTATCTGAGGAGCAGCAAACACTCAGGATGAAAAGCCAAAGCTGCATTTCTGAGGGCAGGTGGGGTTAGGTGGTGTTTGGGTTGACTGAGTCCTCCCCAGCCTGGCTTGGAGGAGACTCCACATGTGAGTCCACACCATCCCTGCTGGTGAGCCCTGGAACCCTCTTGAAAGGAATTTTGCAAAGTTTTATGGGCATTCTTTGATTTTTTTTCCCCAACTTTTTGTAACATTGGAGCCTTTCAGAAGCTCAGATACTGAAGGTAGAAGCAGTGTAGAGGGACACCAGAGAAAAACTTTCTGTAACAGGAAAGCTTTCCCAAGAAACTGCAAGAAGAAGCTGGGCAGGTAGGATATGGGTTAAGGGAGGAGATTGTCTCTCTTCTCAGTCCTCTATCCAAACCTGACTTCTCTGGCCAATCTAAAAGGCAGCACGAGGCAGCCTGGCTGCAGAAGGTGAAGGCAGCTCTGGGACATTTGTCACGTGCCACTGGGGCCAGACGGACTCTGCAGCACGGAAGACAAACCTCGGAAAAAGCAGAAAGAGCAAATTTCTCCTTTCACAGGCAGAGAAAAATGCCTTGCTTCCTGTCTGCTTTCCTCAGTGGAGGGGGAAAAGCAGATGGAGGATGAGGGGTCTCAGTTCAGCACCGCTGGGCAGGCCAGGCACTGCCCTCCCTGTGCCCCTGCCCAGCAGCCATCAGAACTGGTTTTCATGGGGTCACTCTGAGCCAGCTGTGCTGGGAGCAGCTCTGGGGACATCTGCCCTACCTACACAGCCATTTCTAGCAGCATGACTCTCCCAGGGGGATGTGCTTTCACTCCTTGCAGCAGAGCTGAGCTGGCAGTGCCTTCCTGCTGTTGGCTGGACCTGAGCTTGAAGGTGGAAATAGTGCAGTCAATGCTGCTTACACTGAAAAGTGGTACATACATTCCTGCTCAGAATTCTTTTAGCTCCCACTGTTCCCATTTTCCTGAGCAAGGAGAGGAGTGAGTGCAGCTGCAGGTGGCCATGGCACCAGGTGTGGGGGCAAGGTGACATCCCAGGTGTCAGAGCCTCGTTTGTCACGCTGACAGCAACAATAAGGGTTCCAACATGACTAAACTGGGTCCTGACTTCCAGAAGGAAAATCCCTCTTGGCATCACTGCATCCCAGCATGGCACCATCCTTGGTTTAACCAGTTTCTCAGTCTATATATCCAGTTCATCCTGCCTGAGGTGTATGCATCAGTATTTATTAGAGTAGACTCTCATGGATTGTGCTTGCTGAAGAAAAGTCTCTGTCTAACACTTTTTATCCTTTCTTTTGCTGTTTCTATCTCTGTAATGGGGGGGGGGGGGGGGGGTCCTTGCTGTGGCAATTTCTTTCACATGTTGAGACTGTTGTTTTTCTAACACAAAACACTATACATTTCAAAAGCTTAGTAAGAAAGAGATATTTCTAAGTCATGTTTCTTGCCAGAGGAGTAGTGAACACTAAATGTTGGCTGTAGACAGTGGTAGACTTGGGATTTGGTAGTTAACCAGTAAAAATATTAAAACAGGCAAAGTCTGTCATCATGTAAGAGACAGCTTTCAACTTTACTAAATGTCTTTCTACTTACAAAGTTAATGGAAACCAGTCACAATGATAAAATCTGTGATTGTCTTAAATAGAAAGAATTCTTGGTTCCTTGTGGTAGAAAGAAGACTGGAATTTAAATTCTTAGGCTTTCCCTCCTCATTTTTAATTCCTTTCATTTGATTAAAAGAAAGTTTTTTTAATGAACAGGCCAATGCAGGAAGAAAAGAGAAACATACATCTTAGCAAGATAAAACCCCAACCCTTTTAAAAAAATACCCAAACCGTGCAATTATGAGAAATCCAACAGCCCCAAAACATGTGGACCCAGAGCAGAGAGAGAAGGTAAACAAAACCTTGGGCAAAAATGGGCAAATGCAGGAATGTTACTGGAGAATGCCTGATAAAAACATGACAGGAGAAACCACCATGCAAACCACTTGCAGCTCGGGAAAAAGAACAGCAACGAGGCAGAGATGGGAGCTGCAGATAACAACGTGGGGAAAATTTCTGAGAGAAATCAGGGAGAAAAATAAGGACAAAGAGAAATCTAACAGATTCAGATGTGCTGAAATGCCAACAGAGTAGAGAAAACCATGAGGGAAAGCAATTGTGAGAACTTGGAGCTGAGAAGCTCTGATGGCTCTGGAGAGCCTCCCCAGTCCCTGAACATTACCAAAGGAGGAGAAACATCCCAGATCTTCTGCCTCACCTTGGACATCTCTGCCCAAAGGAGGAGGATGTACTGTGACATAGTGTTTGCTACAGCTCAGGAGGAAATCCTCAGTCTTGCTCTCACTTTGTGACAGAAGCTGTTCTTTCAGCTCTTTTAGCCTGGTGCAGCACAATCCAGGCTCAGTCCCCTGCTCGGGCTCTGAGGCAACAGCAATGGCCCAAATAGCCAATAGCAGAGCAAAGTCTGAGTCTCACGGCATCAAAACTGAATGGACTGACTCTTGTTAGCCTAGGAAAGATGATATTGGCCCCTGCATGGAAGCCAAAATTCAAAGTCAGCTGGTGTTTAGTGTGGATTTTTGTCTGCCCTCTGGAATAGTCTTTTAGAGTGATGAAAGGGGAAGTAATATTTTCTAGCCTATGAAAACTTCTATTGTAAAAATGGTCTAATCTGGTCTGTGCTAGAGTGAAGCCATGACTCCCTGATGTTTTACATTAACAGACAGAGAAGGGCTCTCATCACAGCACACATTAGCCCGGTGACCTTGACACCTGCCTGTTCAGACCTGCTGGTGTGATCCCAGCATACCCCATACCTCACCTGGGTCACCACAAGGTTCTTCTCTCTTAATTTGATGTGAGATTTGGAGGCTTTTTGTAGTGGAACTTGAAGCATCCAGAGTCTAACCCAGGTCAATGACAAAACAGGCTGGGATTAATTTCTGAGAGCTTTGCCAGAGTGGTTTAACAGCAACGTAACTAACAGGTTATCAACTAGGGGCATTTTTTCATTCATGGAGAAAAAGAGTCTCCAGTGAGTGAGACTGTGAGAAACTCCACGGGAGGGTTCATGCCTCCCTGCAACAGGTGAGCCAGGATGCATGGTTGCTTCTCTCTTGCTCCATGGACCAGAACAGCAGCCTCAGGATTTGTCCAGCTTTAAACATCCATTGTTCACGTGGCTCATGTTCAATTAGAAGAACCCACCCAAAGGACTTTGACAGGTTTGGGTCAGGTCCTACCTGACCTACCTACCTGACCTACCAAATGCATGTGCATTTGGAAATAAAATTTGCTGGGGAAAAAAAAATTGAAAAAAAATTATTAAGTCCTTTTATTTGAAAGAATGTCTATATTGCTGCTTCTCCAAATTATAAACTTTTTCTGGCTAGGGGAACCATGTTGGTTCTAACAGCACCTGGGGAAAGTTTCTCAGCCCAGGCTAGAATTGTTATCAAAATAAAGAAAACACCCCAACCACAAGAACTGAAAGGTACTGCAGTGATAATTGTTCCTGTTGGAAGAATCTGAGCTTCATTTGGGAGGCCAAAAGAACATCTGAAAGCTAAAGAAACAAACCTGTCAAAATGGCATTCACCAAACCTGTGACTCCTCTTTGTGTCTCCTTCTCCTGATGCTCTCCTGCATTTTACTGAGCTGTATCTTAGGAATGTTAACATTACACCATTAAAGTTCACTGGTTACCTCTGCAAAAGTTTAATTTTACTTTAAAAAATACCTCAGCAAGTGGTCAAGTGTAGCTGGCACACATTTATGCTGCAAAATAGCTCTTAGATGATTCCTCTTAAATATTTAAACTTAGTAATTCCAGACAATTTTGAGAAATATTGATAGTTTTACTAGTTTTTAGTAGTAATGGACAGTGCATAATTACTAAAAATGTAATATTTTTACACCTGTGGTCTTTTATGATAGTGTTACTCATGTGCAAAATTAAATGTCAGCAAGAGAAGAGTTATTCTAAAATGCAATTTAACATAAATGTATTATTACACTGAGGAGGTTATATGGTGATTTAATATGGTGACTAGTCACACCTGAGTAACTAAAGAGTTTGTTTTTACAGGCAACCACTAAGTTTACTAAAGCGAGGGGAAAGTATTTTATTACAAATAGATTATGTTGGTGCTTTCCCTCAGTTTGGTGCAAAACTTCATGTAGAAGCTGGGATTTGACAGAAGCATAACTGGGGAAAAAGTTTTTTTTAAAAAGCAAAGGAAAAAAGTTATCAAAGCAAGGTCACTAAACACAAAGTACACAAAGTGGAGGAGAGCAGCAAGGACCTTCCTCCAGAGCTGTGGATCCATGCTCTGCACCAAAACCCCCCAGGTCCCACTGGACCAGGGGCACCCAGCTCTCTTTGGGCTGAGACTGGCAGCCCTTCAGGGCTGGAGCATCCCCACCACTGCCAGCAGTCACTGGACTGCTGGCTAAAAGCCACTCTCCACCCACTGGAATTCAGAGGGCTGGAGTATTTATGACAGCTCATTTCTAAAATTCTGTTCAACCCAGGAGCACCAGGTGCTGAATGAATGCAAAAGAATGTTAGTTTTTTTTTCATCTAGAAATTTCTAGAAGGATCCTAATTTGCTGACACTGTAAATTCAAAACATCTCTGTCATGAGTACGTGGTTAATTGGAGTTAATTGCAATGCTGAAGTTCTTATTCTGACTGGGAAAAGTTCTGTTTTACTTGTGGGTCTTTTTAAGGCGAGTTTATCCACAGATATGTCCTCTGTGTCCTCTTTAAGAGGAGACTGAACCAACTGAACCAACAAATGAACCACAGATTAGAATGTACCATTTATGTCATCCTCCATTTTTTTCTTGTTTTTCCTATTTCAACAGTATGAAAACTATGCAGGAGGTTTTGGGGAACCTCAGTCCAACAACAGCAGAAAAATTCTGGGTGTCTTTCAGGGTAAAAGAAGTGTGTGCATCTTCATTCTACAGAAAAGTGTTCTGCTTTCTCCTGAAATGGCCTCTGTATTTTTTTTTTATAACTTCCTTATTTTCCATCAATGCAGTTTCCCTTTGCTGATTTCTTGCATCAGACTATTCACCAGATAGGAGAATGTAAAAGAGAATTAAAAAATAAAGAAAAAATAAGGATCTGTTCCCAAAGACAGTGAAAACAATGGGAGTCAAAGAAACTGGCATTGACAAAAGATTTTATTTCCCTCAGGAGAGTAAGAATGATCCTAGCCAAAATTTTATAAAACAAAGATTCCAGTAATAAGTCCAACACAGCAGAACATAAACTGGCATCACATTTAGGTTCTTCCTTCCTTGCTAACAGTGGCACACACCTCAGATTATGCTTGATGAGTGAGGTAAAATTGTCATTATTGTAACAACTGCATACAGCATGGTCTTGAATCTTGCTATGGGATTTTAGGCTGACTACTGTACATATTGCTTCTGACTGCTGAAAGCTGAGGGTAACCCCTAAAAAAAGATAAAATCTCCCTTTTTTCGGCTTTGGAAATTACAAACAGAAGAGCCTGTGATGTAGAGACACACACAGAGGGAAATGATCTGAGAGAGGCTTTAATAAGCTAAATAAGTTCATCCTAATGTAGATTCATGTCTTCATTAATTTAGTGGATGATTTTCAGAAGAGTGAGCTTCTCTTTCTCTGGAGTAGGCAAAATGCAGCTAAACTCACCCCCTGCTGATTTGCTATGGGTAAAATCATCTAGAAATCACTTAATCTGAAAGCAAAAATCCTCTTATTTGGAAAAATAACTCCCTTGAATAAGCTAAGCACAGGCAATCATGTACAGAAGATGGTGTTTCAGCTGGAGATTTTCCTGCAGCACGGTCCCAGCCCTGCATCTCTTCCCTCACTGCACTCCAGGGCTCTCCCTCCCCTGGCTTTGGGAGGGAGCTCTGGCTGTCTGTGCTCCAAGGAACTCGCAGCTGGAGCTGAGACACAACAAATCCAGTCAGAGGCTGGAGAGGGGCTGGGAACACAAACCCTGAGAGGAACCCCTGAGGGAGCTGGGGGTGCTCACCTGGAGAAAAGGAGACTCAGGGGTGCCCTCCTCACTCTGCACAGCTCCTGAAAGGTGCCTGTGCTCAGCTGGGGCTGGGCTCTTTCTCCAGGAACTGACAGAACCAGAGATCACAGTCTCTAGGGAAATACAGGTTGGATATTAGGAAAAAAGTTTTTTGTAGAAAGGGTGATAAAGTTCCAGAATGTTCTGCCCACGGTGGTGGTGCAGTCACCACCCTGGGTGTGTGTTTGACAAAGCCTGGATGTGGCACTGGGGGCCAGGGTTTAGTTGAGGAGTTGGGGCTGGGTTGGACTCGATGATCTTGAAGGTCTCTTCCAGCCTGGTCATTCTGTGACTTCTGTGATAGGGAGCTGTCCCATGGGGTCACATAAAAGAACAAGCAGCACTCAAGAAGCAGGCATGTCTCTGGTGCCAAAGCTCTGCTCCTGAGGAGCTGACTGAATGGCAGCACCCCTGTTTCCATGCCAGCTGCTCCACAGTGCCCACCCAGCAGCAGCCAGCCCCCACGTGCCAGCTGCTCCTGTGGCATGCAGAGCAAGACAGACAGGAGGGAACAAGAGCTCCAGCCCAACCCATCACCCCAGCATCCTGTGTGCAGTGCAGGATGTGCTGGAGCTCTGGAGGGAGATTCAGAGTAGTGCAAAACTGGTTTTATAAAAACCCAAAACATATTCTGGTATGGCAATAATTAGCTAAGTGAAATTTAATGCAAAGTTACTGTTGGCTTGGATGTTTTTATCTTCTCTGGAACCATTCAAATTTGGGGAAATGGCAGCCTCTGCACTGTAGTAGCTTCAGGGTAGCTGTGGGGTTTGTTGAGAGGCTGTGGTCAGGGGGGTTTTGTTTGCAGGTGCTGTGCCATAGGTCTGAATGGAATTCTCTGAATGGGGTACTTCATTCTTCTTGGTGCACTTTGAGCACAGAAAGTACACTAAACCACACGAATTCAGTTAAATAAACAGGTCCTGTATCTCAATGGTAATCTAAGAGTTCTACAAACTCTGTTTAGCAGCAGTCTAACTCTGACATACTTGCTTTTGGGAAGCTGGATTTCAGAAGCTGATTTCAATTTCCCAACTACCAAATATTGCTCTTGCAATTAAACCAATTAAACACTCTTCTTTTTTTTTTCTTTCTTTATTTATTTTTTCTCCCAAGGCTTTTTAAAATATCCCCTGATTAAGAGGTGTCACATTTGTCCATGCAGCTTGTAACTGACATTTTTATTATTTTGTTTTATGATTTTAATAGGATGCTGGACATCTACATTTGGAGGTTCACTAAAAACTTACAATTTTCTATTTGATTGCCAGGATCTTTTTTTTTTTTTTTTCTGATTTCATATTCACTGAAAATGGCATTTTCTATTTGATTGCTAGGATCTTTTTTTTTTTTCTGATTTCATATTCACTGAAAATGGTCAAAAATAATTTAGCTGCAGTACTTACTTACTACAAGAAGATAAAGATATTTTTCTGTGCAATGCATTCTCACATGAGGGTCTTTGCTACATAACAGGCAAATATCTTTGCTGGGATCTGACAGGGAACTCTGCATGAGATGATTTGTGCTTTGTTCTCATTTGATCAGGTTAAAGACTTTTCATCATTTAGTGACTAATTTGTGTCTGTAATCCCTGCGTCTGTTGCAGCAAAGTTGGTGCTATGGATTGACTGGTGAATTAGTATCAGGCTTCACTAGTGAAGAATGAGACTTTCTTTATCCCCTCCCAGTCTTTAAATAGTGTTGCTGGTCCAAATCCATTAATGGTTTTGCTACCATCCTCCAGCAACGTGGGAAAAGAAAAGACAAAGACTATTCATGTCAACAAGAAATCGGGAGGGGGGAACAAAACCAAACCAAACCAGGCTTTCATAATCAAAGAAATGTCTCTGTCCTTACACAGTGTAAAGCAGGATAAAAAAATGAAAAGTATTTATGATTCTCCAACAATAAATATGCCTGTAGTGTGAAAAACAGCATCAATAACACAGAGATAACTGACATGCCATATTAACTGCATATTTCAGTTGAAAATTTTGAAAACTTACCAAAAAACCTCCCAGTCTGAGGCATACAGAGCTTGTGTTCACACTGCCACATGACGGATGCCTAATGGTTTCCTCCAGACAACCAACCTTAAAATATCTTAGACCTTATTGTGTTGTTGGTGTTTATAGTTCCTGCTGCAGTCAAGCCTAAGAGCCGAGGGCCACAACTGTGCTGGGAATGGCAGAAAGAGAGAGAAACCAGATCCTGCAGTCTGAGCAAAACCTCATCTGTCACCTGTTCTTTCCTCTAGCTGATGATTTGTGTTTTCTCCAGACTGACTCTTCAGTGAAACCTCTCTGAGATAAGAACAACTTGTTGCTGAGACACCTGCGTGTCACTGGCTTTTAAGGGGTTGTTGAATGAACAAACAACAATACACTGAGTGGAGCTTTATATGTGCCTGTTTGGGTTCTTGGGGTTTTGGGGTTTTGGTTGTTTTTTGGGGTTTTTTTTCTGAGAGGCAATGGACTCCAATGGCTTTTGGAGTATTTACACTCAGCTGAGTTTTTTTGGAATCCACAAAATACAAGCCATAATAACCAATAAATTATATCTTCTGTGCTGTTGTGTAATTCCATTGTAATTCTCTGGAATTCTATTGAAATTCTTCTTGGAGATGCCTCTGTCCTTTGCTGGATCTGGCCAAGGAATTGAATGTGGGCTAGTGAGGAGCATTAATGCAGTGGTGGAACATGCCCACTCACTCCATTGTGATTCCAGGCAGCCAGCTTCTTTTCCAATATCTCTCTTAAAGGCTGTGGCACTTGAATGAACCAGCACTAGAGTCAAGCAGGGCACTGGAAGCCAATTCACCTTCTGCTGCCTGACTTGTGAAAAATATTTCCATAGAACCATAGAATCATCAAGGTTGGAAAGGACCTTCAGATCATCCAGAGTCCAACCATCCACCCAGCACTGCCACTGCATGCCCTAAACCACAAAGCTCCCCTGGCCCCTGGAGCTGCTGGTTATGAGGAGGAGGTGGAGCCTCACTACCTGGAATTGGATGTGCTCACTGTGCTCCCACCATGCTGCTTGCATCTGGCTGCTCCAGGCAGTGGCTGCTTTACCCAAAAACTCCCCACTGCTCCCTGAGCAGAATTGCCAACCCCACTGCCAGGGTTAGGAGCACCAGCAGCACTCTTCCCTCAGCACAGCTTCCCTCAGCACAGCTGCAGTGAAGTACACTCCTTTAAAAATAGGATGCAGGCACATCTTAACCAAGCCCTTGAAAAAATCAAGGCAGAGAAAGCCCTTTGCTATCTCCAGCCTGAGGCCAGTGCTTGCCTTGGTGCTGTGAGTTGGGTGGCACATCAGTCCCTTGGGATGGTCTCTCGCATGAAGCCCCATCCCTGCTCCTGGTGTGCCACCTCCTGAGCTCTCCCCTGCCTGACTTATGTGGCAAACCTCACCCTAAGTTGCTCTCTCCAGATTTTTGCTGCCTGATTCTGCCCCTGCCCACTCTGTCTTTTACTGAATCTGCCTGTGAGTCGCTCAAACCCACAGAGTCTGTTTTGCTTCTTCACTCAACCCTGTCATGATCAATTGTTTCAGCTACTTTGAGTTTTCTGCGGAACGTGTGCCAGTTTTATTTCCAAGAATGCAACATCACCAACATTTTTCAATTATTCAGATAGGTTTTAGGCTGTCATCATCTCCATCTCCCTGGAAGGAATTACTCACACTTGCCCTACCTCTGGTCCCACTGACACTAATGTGATGACATTGACTCTGCAGAGGTTACTTCCAATTTCAGCAGGAAGGAGAGAGCAGGATCCATCCCTACTATGCTGCCTCTCCTGCCATGTGGAGCAACGCTGAGCTGCTCGGTGCATCTGGTTTCAAAATAAAACCCTCTACAACAGACAAATATGTTAAACCTTTGAAAGACTTATTTCCAGGTTTCAACAACATTCTCTTCAGAAATGAGCACTTAATGGAGTTCATTTAAGGTTGTTGAAGCCACAACTTGCTGTCAGCACTATTTACCACTTCAGTGGCTCAGCTAGAGCCTCAGCTGTTGTGAGCCAGTTCAGTGCTAATAACGGAGTCCTCCTGATTTACATCAGCTGAAAATCTGACCGAGCTTCTGCCAGGCTGACAGCCTTCCTCTGCTGGGTTCCAGTAGCTGTTTACACGCTCACTCAGTGCAGACAGAAGTAAAAGCAGTTTTTCTTCTGACACTCCTGTCTGTGCCCTATTTTTAAAGTCAAACCAAACAAGCGTGGCAGATGCTGCAGTGCAGTGTCCTCAGTGCAGTGTCTGTGACTGGGCAGAGAGCAGGATTGGCTTTCCCAGCCCTGGAATGCAGCTGGAGCACTCATCAGTGGTGCCTTGTGCTCCCCTCTCAAGGGCTGCATTCAGGGTCTCTTCTCATGGAAGCAAATCTCCATCTCTCACTGCAATCCCTGCTCCTGCACTTCTTGGCTTTCCTCCTCTGGGCTGAGAGGCAGGACCTTCATTTTTTCAATCATTACTTTTTAATTCTATTTTCCAGGAAGAACAGCTCAGCTCCTTTACATCCATTGGGCTTCTTGTTTGCTGCTGCTGTAATTTCCACTCCTGCTCCCAAATTAAAGAGCCACAGATCTTGCCAAAGCCATGGCACTGGCCCATTTCCAGCTATGCAGGTTAAAGTTGTCAACATTTTTTCACTTCAAGCCTTTTATCATCTTCCAGGGCTCTGCCCTGGCTAATGCTGTGTCTGAAGCCTGTAAAAAACTGTATCATCAACTTACAGAGCCAAAGCCATGCAAAATGGCAGCCATCTGCTTCATGGTAAACTGGCAGTGCCCAGTAAGCTGAGAAGTGAATGATTTTAGGGACTAAAACCACAAGTCCTTCTGTCATTTATTTCAGTAGTAACATTAATTTTATTCTCTTTCCCCCCAGTTTGCCACAGAAATTTGCTGAGAGCCGTCACGGGAGGTTTTTGACCCTCTGGGTTATTAGGTTGATAAAATGTCAGTTTACAGCTCCTGCAGAAGCCCAGCTTTTCTAACAGTGGGCAAGGGCTGCTTGCAGGCAGATCCAGACCACCTCTTTGGGAAGGTACCGAGGGAACGTTGATTTTCTCTTAGCTCATCCCCATTATTTAGGAGGTGCAGAATGGTGGCAGCACCCAGTGGGTTGTTGTAAGGGACTGGACTGGAGCAGAGGGCACTGAGCTCAGGGACAGCACACCAGAGGCCCTGGGGAGCCCTGAGCTGTCACCTGGGAGAGAGAAAGAGCTAAAACTGGCCTGGGGGCCAGCTCAGCTCTTGGGGTGGAGAAACCAGGCTGCCAAGGGCTGGGGAGGTGTGTTCATTCACTACATGGCCCCAAAGCAAAAAGCTGAGAGGTAATATTTTGAGACTGCCAAAATGTTCTAAAGAGAAAAGAGTGAAATCTACAAATTTGTGTGATTAGCTTAATAATAAAGACATTGCATTTGTTGCTGTGCCTAATTTCCCTTTTGAAGGGTGCATTTTTACCATTTTAAAAGATACCTTTCTCAAAAAAACCCCTCCTTTAAAAACACAAATCTAAGAGTTTCTCTTGATTGCAGGCTTCCCTCAGATGCAGCTTTAGATGGAAGTGTCATATATGACATGAAAAAACTGTGGGAACTGACAACAATAAATCTTGCTTAGAAGGGCTTCTGCCACCACATTTGTGATTTCTGAATTTAATTTTAATGTACAGATCTTACATCTTTGTGTCAGTTTTTTAAGGGCATATCAGGATATTGTGCTCCAGCACTGTATGTTAATGGATTCCTGCCTCCCTCCAGGAAAAATGGAATATTTCTTCTCTGAGCTTTCACGCACTCTTCTGCCAAGTCAAAGCAGAAAGGAAAAACTGTGTACAATTTTTTATTAGGCCAAATGTCAATTTGTTTTTCTGAAATCTTTACCAATCTCCCTGGCATTTAATATTAAAAAAGAGGAAAAAAAAAAGGCAGAAAAATAATAAGGTTTTTATTTCAGTCAGCAGTGCCTGAGACATCCAACAGGCCATGGTGCATGGAGCTACATTTCTCTCTTACAGAGGAAAGGGGGGCAGTAAAAGATGTTGAGAAAGTGGACAGCACCTGTGTAAAAAGAAAAGGTATAGAATCACATTGTATTCTTGGGCCTTTTAAGTCAGTTTCCTTTAATTTCTGCTGAATCTGGCTAAAGACAGCACATCTCTCATTTGATCAGATCTGGGTCTTTCCCTTGAAAGGTGAGTTTTTTCCATGTATAAAAGGATTTCAGGTTGGAAACCTTCCCACATTTCCAGCTTTCTAGAGAGCACAGCATGAACGTAAGCTGAACTTTTTTACATATTAGAATTGTTTGGTACTTGGTATTTGAAACAAATCAGCACAGGCACCTTGGTCAGCCAGGAGAGCCCAGCTGAGCCAGGTATTTCGTTTGACATGAGAGCTCAGGAGTTTGTAAACTTCATTTCCAATGCAGGGGCCACTGAGAGCTGCTTCCCCCTCTTGGACCCAGCCTCCCCCAGCAGCTCTCTCCTGGCCACGGGCACACTGGATCCTGGCACACCCTGTGCAAAGTCTGGGCATCCCAATGCCACCTCTGCCCTTTGACCACCCTTGCAGTACCCCGTGAAGCCCAGTGCACACATCCAGACCCCTGCATGACAAGGGTCCAGGCTGCTCTGGGTTTCAGCTCCAAGGAAAACACTGCCTGGCTGTCCAGGTAGTCCCTTTGATAAAAGAGAGACAGAAGCAGGTTTGCTTTTTTGCTTCCTGAGGCTGTGGAGAGACTGGGATAAGCAATGCTTCTAAGTATTTAACACAAGAACTCGTATCTAATCCAGATTTGGTTTAGACAGGGACAGCTCTGTGCCCACAGCTACCTGTCAGCAGGATTTGTGTCATATTAAGAGGTGCCCAGCAAGGCTCAGAAGCATCAGCTGCAGATTTAAGTGACTTCTATGACTTGTGACTCTTTTGTATTTTCAGTTACACTGGTTTTAAGCAGGAAAAGGAGCCTGGATTTTACTTAAAAGGTCTTTACTGCAGAGGCTCAGTGTGTTAGCTCAGTGTGTTAGCAAGCTTTGAGATCACTTTTGTCCACTGGGTATTACAAAGGGATTCATTTTGGGACCTCAGCCCATGTCAGGGGTGTGGGGAACAGAATTCATCCTATTTTAGTGTGAGTATGACACAGGCTTTTTCATTAATGCCATGCCCAGATAGCGAATTCTGTTATGAAAATATATGTTTGGATATGCTGGATATGGTCTGAAAATATGCCCCATCACCTACCAGGCCTAAGTGCTATATTCCTGTGGGGACTGTGAATTGCTGCTGCTGGAACAGCTCTCTCCCCTGGCCCTGGAAAACGGGGTGGTGTTGCTTTGCCTCTTGGTGTTGACTTGCCCTGCTGTTGAGAAGGCACTGAGACATCTCAGTGACAGCACAGCAGAACAGGACAGCAAAGAGTGTAAAATAGTGAATCTAGTCACTTGTGCAGGAGTTATTCTTCCTGATTCATAGGAACATTTTTTTCCATTGAGCTCCAGTTAAAATCCTACAGGACTCTTGCACTGAAATCCCAAAGAAACCTGATGTCATGGATCATCTCATTAATCTTTTTCCAGGGCTGTGAAAGCATTAACTCATCAGAGGGAGGTTAGAGGCACTTCAAAGTAAGAGATTCACTCTGATTCTCCATCACTGCTTCCCCCCCCTTCCTCCTGCCCATCTAATGTGACAAAGGTGCCAGGTCCCTGCAGACCTGGTCTGAAATCAGCCCACAGCCTGCAGGGGGGCAGGGGCAGACACCTCTGTGCAGCTGAGGCACTTCCCTGGCAGCACAGACCCAACCTCCCTGGAAAAGGAAGTTTTCCAGAGAGCTAGAAAGAATATACATCCATGACAACACAAGCAAGAATTCACAACTTTTCCTTTGAAACAGCACAAAAATGTGTCCAAAGGATGGAGGTGCTCCTTTGTCTAATGCCCTACCTTTCTGAAATTATTTCACCCAAAAGTACAACTTCCAACAAAGAGCTGTTTGCCCAGCTCAGATCTTTTCCATCTGGTGTGGTCTGTGCAGGATCCATTTGTATTTGAGCCTTCCTGGCTATTAGCCCAATGAAGTGATCTGGCTAGGATAAAAGAAAATGGTGAGTTTACATTTCCCCCTTCTGGCATTCTTACTTATATTTTTAGCAATAATCCTGTTTACAGAAGAGAGGTTCCCAAGGAATTACTGTATGTTAGACAAAAATAATAGCCATAGGCAAAAAGTTGACTTCAAATATATTTCAGCAGATATTTATACTCTACTTAACTCAAAATTTTCTTGTAAAATATCTGTTTTTCTCTACTCAGGGGAGGAAGGGATCATTTGAGGGGAAAAAAAAGTGAATATTTTCAGCCTTTTATTTTTCTGCTAAAAATACCCCTGGATTTGCCCAAAAGAAAAAATATATTTTCAACAGAACATCAGTGACCTCTCCAATACATGGGTAAGAAATAAAAGGATGGCATATGGCCCAAGCAGTGTGCAATCAAAGAGATCTTCAGGCATTTTTAAAGCCCTTTCTATCACAGGAGATAGTGTTGATTAAGTTCCCTTTCATCTTTTTTTTTTTTTCCCTATGCTTTCAGAACCCAGCTAAAGTATTGTCACAGATGATTCAGGGAAGATGTAAAGGTACATCTCAGTGGGTTCTGGCAATGAACCCTTTATCACCCCAAGCTATTTGGGAATGTCCCATTCCTACAGGAGATTAAGAACCACCAGGCAGGAGATGGGGTTAAGCCCCTGTCTTCTCCTTGGGGCTTCAAGGCTTGCATGGAGACTTGTGGTTTTCATTCTGCTTTCTGCAACAACACCAGCTTTGGGTCTGAGTTCAGCACATGGACCTCTCCAAGGTCAGGAAACGTGAGGATCCTGTATTTGGGTTGGGTCTCCTCCTGCTGAAAACATGTCATTGCCTTCGGTGAATGGTGATCAATGTGCATTTAATGAACCACAGGGAAGCGTGCAGCTATTCAGTACCTTTCACCAAAGCCTCTGAAAGTACTGCACAAATAAATAGCCCAGTTTTATAACAATTTCTGCACCAGGCTTTCTAGATAGTAGGAAAGCTGATGTCCAAGTGGCTTTCCCACTATCACACATCAAAACTGCACCAACTTGTGAACAGAACTAACACATCCCAATTCCAGCTCTAGTTTCATTCTCAAACAAGATTTGTTATTTCTGCACTTCTTATTTATCCAAAGTTGCCATTACTGCTGGCCAGAGATAGACTTGATCAGTTACACCAATGTACCCTTTTTTTAGCTTGAGACTTCTTCCCCTCTTTAACATGAATAAATGAAATGGATAAATTTGAGCAATCAGAAGAGAAGGTGTGCAAGGAAAAGGAGCAACAGGTTCAAACACCAACTGCATGTCCCGAACCAGTGCTGGCTGCTCGTGGCCTGGCACATCAGCTTTGGGGCTGATGGCTACTGCCATGCTGATCATAAAGCTGAGGAGAGCAGCAGGAAGGGTGGAAAACAAGAGAAACTGGAGATAAATCCAGTCCTGGTCAAAGCAGATGTAATTTCTGATGAGAGGAGCAAAGCTGAGCACTTTCACAGCAAAAGTAATTTTGTTGTTGTTCTCTGGGTCCTGAATTCCTGCCCTACCATGTAAGAATGGTGTCCAAGGCCAAATAGTTATTAATAATACTCATTAGTTAATAACAACAGTAGTGCTATTGGAAAATTTCAGGTCCCATACTCACAACTTACTGCCAAGGTAGTCACTTCCCAAACTGACTTCTAAAATTAGAAACAAACAGGCCCCTTCTAAAGGCAATAAACAGCACTTTAATTGGACTAAAACCTATAAATCTGTCAGCAGCCAGTTACCCTGGCTCCCCTGTGTGATCAGCAGCTTTGAGTGCCCTTCTGGGTCTTTTCCAGAGGGCTATGATGTGATCTGATGTCATCACAACAAAGGTGTGATCAAACCAGGCAGCGTGGGCTGGTGGCTCAGTGCAGGGGCCGACGTGGCCCAGAGTGGGCTGGGAGAGCTGGACAGAGGGACATCAGCAGGGCAGAGGGACAGCCTTGAGCTGCACAGCTCTGACTGTGGGCTGGGAACACATGGACGTGGGCATGGAACCACACCTTGGGTAACTCTCATGTGAGGGCCACATGAAATGCAAATTACAATTAATTTTCCTAGCTGAACCAGTACCTTTTCATCTATTTGTTGTGTGATGGAAGACTTTTAAATGAATTCTCACACATCTCAAAAAGATGCCAAGTGTCAGCCTTGTGATGCAGAAGATCCCATCGAGAGAAGTGATGCCCTGGCAGCATTTCCCCTGACAAGAACATGCTTATGGGAAAAAAAAACCCAAATAAATACACAAACCTGATGGGATGAGGAAACAAGCCTTTTCTGATTGAGCAATACTGGAAAAAAATCATTATACAGTCTTCAGAACACTAGAAATAGTCAGCAGTAGCTGCAGATCTATGCTACTGTTCACACTTTAATTATTTTTTTTTGGCTATAATTTTAATTCTTGAAAGAAAAATAAAATATTTCACTAAACAGAAGTGAGTATTTTACTCTAAACTACATTGGCCCAAGGCTGTCATAGAGGGCGGGAGGACACAGCCCTTTCCATGCTCCCCAGCAGACACACAGCATCACCTGTGACAGGGCTGTCACCTGGCTGTGACTGGGTGACTCCACCAAGCCGTTCACACCTCTGCAAAGCTGATCCTCAGCTGCAGATGTGCTCAATGCCAGGCTCCAAAGGAAAATAATAATAAATTTCAGCAGCGTGCCTGTGAAAACATCTGATTTGCTGGGCCCTTGGAATACCCTGTATTTATAAGTAAAGTTTTCATTTTTATCATCTTCGAAAAACACACTAGAACATTTCACCACCGTTGTCTTTCACTTTAATTAGCAAGCAAAGAGGGAATGTCAAAGAGCAATTATACAAAATATATACTGTGCTGATTAGGGATTTCATCTCTGTAGCATGGAGAAGGCAGCTTGAAGTTCACATTAAATCTCTCTCCCCCTCTAAAGAGATATACCTTATCCAACCCAGAAAGATACAATTAACTCAGGAAAGAATGCAGCCACTTTCTCAGGGGGAGAAAAACAGAAGGGAGGGAAGGAGGGATTCATGTTAAGAGGTGAAACATGAAAGGCTGATCCTGCAGATCCTGAGTGTGTATCTGACTCAAAAGAAACATCCTGAGCAGCTCCAGACCTTTAAATAAGCCCACAGTTTAACAAGGCTCACTTCTGGTCCTAAACACTTGTGGATTCCAGCCTAAATCACCTCTCTTTCTGCCTAGAATTTCTGGGACAATTTGTTTCCCCTTGTCCATGATGGTTGTTTGGGAACCAGGAAATCAAAGAACTGGGAGACTGAGCAGGGGCTTGAAAGGCACCACCAGTGTGGGCTGTGCTCTCTGAGGACTGTAAAGATTGGATGGGTCCTGGCTGACCTAGAGCAGCTCTGGGAAAACTGGACAGACACTCTTTACAAGGGTATGCAGTGACAGGACAAGGGGAATGGCTTGATGCTGAAGGAGGTAGATTTAAATCAGATATTAGGAAGAAATCCTTCCCTGTGAGGGTGGTGAGGCCCTGGCATGGGTTACCCAGAGAAGCTGTGGCTGCCCCATCCCTGGAAATGTTCCAGGCCAGGCTGGACAGGGCTTGGAGCGACCTGGGACAGTGGAAGTTGTCCCTGCCCATGGCAGGGGGCTTGGAACCAAGGTTTCTAAGGTCCCTTCAACCCAAATCATTCTGGGATTCTGTGATTCTATGACCAGCCAGCTGCACCTTGGCCACACAGCTTCCCACAGGGAATGGATGCTCCTGGGGGCTGCCCACCTAGCAGCCTTACTGCTTATTTGTATAACTTCAGGGTGTTTTGGTTTTTTTTTTTTTTTTTTTTTTTTTTTTTCTCCTGACATTTGTTATTATTTCCATTCGAAGAGGCACGGCATCCCTCTCTCCCCTTGCCCCTGGCCATGGGCAGAGCGTCCCGGCTGGAGTGCGTCCTCCTCCAAATCCCTCCTCAACGGAGAGCGGGGTCACAGGGGAAAAAAAAAATAATAATAAAATAAAAAAAAAAAAACCCACCAGCAACAACCCAGGAGCACAAATTGGACCCAGAAGGGCAGATGCAGACTGAGCAGGAAGCGCTGCCCGGGGCGAAATGAAACAGCTGTTGCCATTGTTCTGTCTCTGCGCGCTCCGCGGCCGGGCCGCGGCAGCAGCTGCTCGCAATTACCGCACATGAAAGGGGGGCACGGGATTAGGCGAGTGACGAAAAAGCGAGGGGACGGCGAGATTTATCACCCAGCGGCCGAGCAGCCCCGCTCCGGAGGGCGGCGGCAGCCCCGGGACCCGCAGCGAGCTCCGCCGCCGCCGGGGATGCTGTGCCCGGGAATGCTGTGCGGGGGATGCTGAGCCCGGGGATGCTGAGCCAGGGTATGCTGAGCCCGGGGCCGGAGGGCGGCGGCAGCCCCGGGACCCGCAGCGAGCTCCGCCGCCGCCGGGGATGCTGTGCCCGGGAATGCTGTGCGGGGGATGCTGAGCCCGGGGATGCTGAGCCAGGGGATGCTGTGCCCGGGGGTGCCTTGTTCGGGGGTGCTGTGCCCGGGAATGCTGTGCCCGGGATGCTGAGCCCGGGATGCTGAGCCCGGGGTGCTGTGCCCGGGATGGAGCTCGCGGGACAAATCCGGGGATCCACGGCCGGGGATGCGCCCAGAGCTGCCGGCTGGAATCTGCTCGGGTCCGCAGAGCCTCAGCCGGTCCTTAATTCTTGGCATGATCCTCCCCCGAGGGATCCCATCGGGACCGCGCAGAGCCCACGGGCAGATTCCATCACCTCTCTGCCAACAAGGAAGTTTAACATATAAGTGAACGAGATAACAAGTTTAACGTTCCTTGTGGAATTATTTCACCTCTCCCATATAATCAGAGTTGCAAAATAAAAATAAAATAAACAAAACAAAACAAACCCTCACAGCTTTCTTCTTTGCAAGGAGTGATGAGCATAAGAAAGGTTTTTGGGAAGGTGGAGCATGTGTTTGCCATCTTCGCTCCTGATATGGAAACCATATGCTTAAATACCCCACCAAACAAGCACAATATAACACTCTTTTTTTATTAAAGGTGGTTTTATGAAAGCTATCCACCTTCCATCCACTGGTGACTCCCAAAGAGGTCACATATTCTTCATTGCAACTATCAATACATATTTGGGATAAATTAAGCTCCAAATAGACTGTTTTTGATTATTACTGCCAAGGGAGCAGGAGGCCGTCTTATTTTCCCTCACTGATAAATTAAAAGAACTGTAATGAGTGATTTCTGCAACCTGTAAAAGGGGCAACAGCATCTGTGACTCATTTAGTGCCACTTTAAAGAAAATTTATTTTATTAATTTGGGCAGAGTATAAAGAGAATATACTTTTTTAAAAAATCAAAAAAAATTCTACTGCTAAAGAGAAAGAAGCAGCAGCAGATTTGCCCCATCCCTGGAAGTGTTTGCCCCATCCCTGGAAGTGTTCAAAGTCAGGCTGGATGGAGCTCTGAGCAACCAGATCTAGTGGAAGATGTTCTTATCCACGTGATGGGGGTTGGAACTAAGTAATCTTTAAGGTCACTTCCATACCAGGCTATTCTATTATTCTAAAAGAAAACCCTGCCTCAGAAAAAAATATTTTTGCAAATAAAAATTGCCTAAAGTGTTATTAGAAGTGCAGAAGCTCCTGCCGCCCTTTTAACTTTGATGTTTTTTGCCCTGGCAAATAGAAGACCTCAACAGGAGATGGCTTTAACTAAGTTCCATATAACTGATGAAAGAATCAATGAGCAGCAAAACATGACAAGAGCAGGACTGAGACTGAGGCTGCTCCATTGCTCCTCTCTTTTGGAGTCAAAAGAAACCAACCAGCCATCCCTGGTGTGATCCTTACAAAGACCCATAGAAGATTATTTCCTTCAGGCTGTGCAGCCAGGAGCAGCACCCATTTTGTCAAATGGGTTTTTATTTTATGCAGCACCCAAAAACACCAACAAAGAGTAGGGAGAATGTACAGGGAGAGAGGATGGCAATTTCCCATTCTTCAAACCAGAGGTAATGGTAGCAACCACAACGTGACCACCTTTGTCTGGACTGACAAGCAGGAAGTGAAGAAAAGATCAAAAGCAAGTGGGAATCAAAAGGATTAAGATATTGAAATTCTTCTGTTTTGCCACAGGCTGTCACCCTAGCTCCACGTATCACTCAGCCAGACAGGAACACTCCGTGCAGAGCAAAGAGAAAGAGCTCTAGAGTCTGGAAGCTTGCTCCTCCTGAAATTTAATTGGTCTGCAGGTTGCCCACAACCTCAACTCCCCTGCTTGTAATTCAGAGAATAGTAATTATAATATGTAATTCTTAAATAATACATTAATTTTTATCAGTGATGGCAAATTCCGTGAGACCTGGCTTGTCAAGAGGGGTCTGCCTCAGCTCTGGAGTGCCAAATGACATCTTTTCTGCTTCAAGCTTTGCACATGGACAAAGTTGTTTTTTGCCCCTCGACCAGGCTAAGTTGCTTTAGACTGCTTGAGCCCTCTGCAAAGATTGGGCATTTTACCCCTGTACTGCTCCAAGGATCAGGTATGTACCTCTGAGCATCTGGATCTTCCTTACAATCCGTGACTCATCCAATTGCATTTTTTGTCACCACTAACATCAGCCCTGCCACAGTCCCACGGGTAGTTGTCCATCTTGCACACCCAGCATGTGCCAGCTGCTCCTCTGCTAAACACTTCAGGAGTCACTGAGGTTGGATCCCTGATCATGTTGCTCACTGCTCTTTCTGCATTTTGGACAAAACCTCCCTTTCCTGGTGGAAAGTTTACAAGGGTAGTGCTATTTTCATGACTTGCTGTGGAAGACATGGATGGAGCTCCAAGACATAAATGGGAAAAGAGGAAAATGTGTGTTTTTCCAGGGCATCTGAGAAACCTGGCAGGAGGTTGGAGCAGGTGGGGGTTGGCCTCTCCTCCCAGGCAAGCAGTGACAAGACAAAAGGACCCTGCCTTAAGCTGTGAAAGGAGAAGTTTAGAAGTTTAGGTTGGACATTAGAAGGAATTCCTTCTCAGAATGGATAGTTTGACATTGGAGTGGGATGCCCAGGGAGGTGGTGGAGTCTCCATCCCTGGAGGTGTTTAAGAAAAGACTGGACATGGCAGTCAGTGCCATGGTCTGGTTGACAAGGCGGTGCTGGGTCAGGGGTTGGACTTGATGATCTGAGAGATCTTTCCCAGCCTCATTGATTCTGTGGTTTCTAAAATACAATAAGGCCATGTTTGCTCCTCTGAGAAAAGAGCAAAAACCTGTGGAATACTCATCAAGATATTTCATTGCTGAAGATCCATTTCGTTAAAATTCTGCTCATCAAATATGTTGTTTTTCCTCATTATTAGTATTTTAATTTGTGCCTAGTTTACTAACAGCCAGAGCCATCATAACTTATCCAAATATCATTGTTTCACCTAGTGATCAAATTTTCACAAATCTCTGGCCTAGCTGTGACTTCTGCAAAGAAAGATTTGATGATCCCATCATGCCCTTTCTTTCCTTTTGCCACAGAGGAGCTGCAATGTCAGGTCTGGAGGTGCTCAAACTGTTCAGTTTTGGTTTTCATACACAAACTGTTCACGTTGGGTTTGTTTCTCTAAGTGGCTTTTTACTCTGAGATGTCCTCATTTTGTGAAGTGGAAGTTGGGGCATGGGAAGGTGGGATTATTGCTCAGTGTGTTTCTGATATTTAATAATTGATGCAGGAGGAAAAAACACTTTTCATAGTCATCAGCTAATCAAACTTTTCCAAAGTGGCTGTGGAGCTACAGGAAAAGGAAAAAAAAAGGATTTTAATTTGCCTTTGTGGTAAATTACTCTGATTTGGAAATGCTGTATTGTGAAATATGTTCATGGTGGCACTAAATGCTCCTGCCCTGTGAGATAACGTTGTGTATTTCTTTATTTCACGCTGCACCTAGGGAAACCTCCTGCCTAATTTTTGTACAGCTGCATCTTCAGTGAAAGGCTACTGGTGTCTGGATTTGCAGGTGATGTAATGGCTTGGGGAATTAAGTCTTATTTTTTCCTTCCTCTTTACCTCCCTCTATTTGCTTTATTTTGTTTTGTGCTATGTGAGCCCTTAGTCAAATATCCCACATACACACTCATCACTGGGGCAGCTTTGAGCACAATGCATGGGCATGTCTGGGCACTGCATTAATACATCTTCTCCTTGTCTCTCTGTAGATTATCCTCTGTTAGAGTAATTTATAACTCCAGCCCTTTGTGTGCATGCTTCCATTCTGAAAATGTAATGTCACTGCTAATTAAACAGTGGTTTAAGAAGTCAGCTGATAGCTCCTCACGGCATCTAGGAATTAACCTCACCTGGGAGCAAGCTGCTGGTTGAGGCTCAAGTGGAGCTTAGATAAAGGCGGGGAAAAGACATCAAAGAAGTAGTCACCACCAAAACCTCATCCTCCACAAATTGTAGGTGTGGAAACCTTTTTCAGCCATAGGGATCCTCCCTCCCCTGGATTTCCAAATAACTATAATCATCAGAATTCCCTCTTTCACCTCCCTCTGGCCTGATTATCTCATCTTTCTCATTTGAACTCGCTTGTTATGAGCAATACATTCACTCCTCTCCTCTTTATTACTTTGATCCCAAAAAAGCCTAATTTGGCTCAGATGGTGCAAATTTAGCAGTGCAGAGCTTGGGGACAGCGGTGTCCTGGTGGGCTGCTGTCACCTGTGAACAAAGTTTTGTTCCTAATCTAAAAGATCTCCTTGGGATTTGTTTTATGTGTCATTTCCTGGAGCTCCCTGGGAAACCATGGGTCCAAACTGGTGTATGCAGAGGACAGAGCTGTCTGGATACCTGAGCAGTGCTTGAAATTCATGTAAACTTGGGGAGCCTAACGTTCAGAAGCCTAAAATTGTTTTGTTTTGTTTTTCTAATTAAATATTCTTCTTAGCGGAAGACATGGAATAAACAAAGACATCACAACCCAAATTAGGCTCATTCTGAGTAGCCTCATTTCAAAATCCAGATACCAAAATCATTAATCACTCTGGATGTAAATTTTAGGATGTTGACAGAGCATATATTCTGTGATAAAGAGTATAGTATGGATATACAGCTGAGATAAGGAGGTGATTTAATTCTGCAACAGATAAGCAGGGTGAATTTCAAGGGCTACATAGGGAATTCATCCAGCTCTGTGGGATGGAACAGTATCACTCCTGAGTATTATTAATGCACCTCAATTCTTTCTTCTTTCTCTCTCTCTCTCTTTTTTTTTTTTTTTTTTTTTTTTTTTGGTGTTCACAATTCTTAATAATATATTTGGAAACTGATTAAACTTACAAATCAAGACCTGGGGTTAAAGGCAACCCTGTCTAACTATCTTATTATTTATAAAAAGATTATCGTCAAACGTCTTGCAGAGAAATTTTGAACCACTGCAGAATCTGAAGGGAAAAAAAATGCAGGAAAATAAAAGGCTAATGTGTCTACTTTTTAATTAAATGTAAATATAATTTGTAAGGCTTATGGGTTTTAAACAGAGAAAATTTACTCTGTGTAATTTCCTTTCTGGTTAACCTTACAGACAGAAGTGTAAGTAGGGTTATTCAGAAGAATTTTGTAGCTATTAAGCCACTTACCAGCCCCAGATCCATTGTTCCAGATCACTTTGGACACATCCAAGGTTTCACCTGAAGTGAAAGTTCCTAATTAACAGTGACAGTATGGTGGTTCTGAGCATCAAAACAAACCCTGTTAAACAACCTGGTTTACAGCTTGTTGGGGATGTCAGCAGATTTTTCATCTTTATTGCTGCAGACAGATAACAAGGCTCTGATCCTTGCGTACCTCATGGAATGGCTCAAACACACAAAAGTGAACTCTTGGTTATTTTAATGTGACAAGTAAATATAGCCCAGTTATAAACACAAAGGCAGGATAAATAGGCCTGACAATACAGCAATGCCTAAATTACTGCCAGCTTAGTATTAAAAGTTCTGTTGTGGTTTCTGGTTCAAAGAGTCCCATAAAAATCAGAGTTAATTTAAAACTTAGCCATCCATGGGAGTATTTCTTATTCACACAATACAGGATCTCTTGCACAGGTCTGTTTATATGCTTCAGCTATGGAGAAATTTTCATTTCACTTCAAGAAAGTACCCATAATCAGTCCAGTAAAGAAATTAAGCACATGCTTAACTATACACTTTATTAAGATATGTGCCCATTACTTGTCATCATTTCACCTGTCACAGCTTTTTGAGCCAGTTGCTTCATTGTTTGCTGGATTTTGGTGGTTTTTTTTTTTTTTTTAGCAACTAATTCCTCACAAAATTTTGATACATGGTTACAGTAGATCAAATGTTGTTGAACACTACTGGATTTTGTACCAGGTCATGATCCAGCCAATATTAAAAGTCCACTAAGCATCCCTGCCTAGAGACCCTTGAAATTCCTGACTCTCCTGTGGAAATCCAAGTAAATCTTACCTAATTTCATCAGGAGAGTCACCTGCCAGTCCACAGCAGGCAAGAGGAGTGAAGGAAGGTATTCTACCAGCAGGCAAGGGTCACCAGTCCTAGAGAATCACTCTAGGAGACCAAATGCCAAGAATCACGGGACTGATTCGCAGATTTGTGGGCTGATTGTGCAGCGAGCACCACCAGCACCCCAGGGACAGAGCCCTCCTGCACGTGCAGGCTTCTCAGTTCCAGCAGTGGGAGGTGTTGTTTGATCAGCCCTGTCAGAAATGAAAGATGCTTTCACCAAATGGACGGAGCAAAAGAGGCATTCCCAATCCATGTTCAGACGTGCAATTACTGGCCAAAGGGACCTGTGGAGCTCTGCAGTCTAAGCGCCACCTCAGAGTGGGATCAACACTGAATTCAGACCAGGTTGCTCAGAGCTTTGTCCATCTCAGTCTTGGGATCCTCCAAGAGTGGAGAGGGCGCTGCTGCAGTGCCCAGTGAGCCCAGCCCCTGTGTGCCATGAGCACTGCTCCCCTCCAGCAGCAGCCAGGCTTTCGGTTTCCTGCTCTTCTACAGCTGCCTGCTGCTCCCATCCACTTCCCCAGCTTTTCCCAAAACCCTGCTGCTGCTGCTGCTTACTTGTAACTCCCAGCTCACCCTCCAGAGCCCTGCAGAAGCCAAACAGTTCCTAAGTAGGAACTGCTGGCCTTTCCCACACCAGAGACCTTTCCTGGCGCGCCGTCATACGGATAACACATGCTGTGTCTGCACTGCCAGGAAGCTGCAAGCCAGAGCCCTGCTCCCAGCCCGATCCCAGTGCTGGGGAAGAGGCTGGAGTGTGTCTCAGATGCCCAGAGCCCACTGCTGTGTGTCCTTGGGAAGGGGCAGAAGCTTTGGGGATGTGCTGGGCCTGGCACAGAGCAGGGTGACATGGATGTGTGCACCCAGACCAAAGAGCAGGAAATCTTTCCTACATGGTTTGTTTTACTGCAGCTTCTGTGCCCAGAAACACGCCAGGGCTGGCACCAGATTAGTCAGAGGAGGAAGGGAGGTCTGGCAGGGATGATGCTTCACCAAGTATCTCCTGCTGCTCCTTCTCTTAACCTAACAAGCTGGGGCTCCAGGCAGTGGCTTTTGGTGCCTTTCCCCAAAACCAGTGTCTCTTGGAATGGGATGCTTCCTCCTCAGCCTACACAAAATTGTAAGCCAGGTTCTCCAGGCTTGGTGCACCCTTGCCCTGCTGGAACTTAACTGCTGAGGGGATGCCAGGACCCACCAGCCTGGCTGAGCTCTACAAGGGCTGTGCTCTGGCCTTCCTCATGGCAAGAGGGACTCCACAGTGGATGCTGTTTCTCCAGACCTCCTTCTGCCAGGGGAGAAGAGAAAAATCTCCATCCCAGTGTGCAGAAAGAATTGAAAAGGTCCTTTCTCACATCCTGCCCTCTGAAGGAAGCAAGCAGAAAACTGCTGTGAGGAGTCACCAAGTCTCTGTCCAGCTCTCAGAGGCTCTGCTGCAAAAGGAAACACCTTTTCTCTCCAAGGATCAGGGAGCCAGGGCAGGAAGGCAAGTTCCCAGCTGCTCGTCTGGAAAGACCAGCAGGGCTGTTAGGAGAAGGAGGAGGAGTGTGTGGGAGAGACAGAGGCTAGCCTGTGATCTGGGTGTGAAAGAATCCACAGTTGAGCAGGATCAATAAAACAGTGCCAAGGCTTGTGATGAAGGGAGCACAGAATAGGATGGTGGAGAGTAAAAGAGAAGGAGCCCCCCTACAGCTTCTGAGAAGAGAGGGGTAGGTAAAAAGGGAGCTCTGATACCACCAGGCCCACAGGAGACTCAATGGGTTGTCTCATTATTATGGTGAACAGAGAGAGCTCATGAGCTGGGAAAGATAGGAAGCTTTTATTTATTTTTTTTTTAAGAGCACAGCCTCTAGGAGGGTTTTTGCAGCTCAGATGCTTTTATTTTGTGCCAATTACTTATACAGGGTCTGCATTATTCCTGTAATCAGTCTAAATGAAAGTCAAACATGAAAGATTTCTAACAATGAGCTAATTGGAATGCCATTACCATTTAGATTTAATAAGGTATTTGTAATAATAAACTTGCCTCAGTCTATAGAGTTGTCTTATTCCTGCTCAGATCTTGCGAGAGTGTAAGGGTTGACATTTGTCATTTGTTCTGCAAGACATTGGATATAACCTTCAAAATGTTTTAGTCTTGCAGTGCTTAGTAAATGTCAGGGACAGAAACAAAATCTATAGCCTGCTATTGTTCTGGCTGTGTCAGGCTCAGAGTTAACAGGAATTGTGCTACAGCTCAACAGCAGATTATATCCCACATATCCTTCTTTATTTGCAGTCCAAACATCTCGTGGTTTAGAACGAGTCACTCAAAGTGCTCTTATGTAGCTTCATTCATTATTTGCATTGAGGTCTTGCTAAGGAACTTCCAGTTCCAGCACTGCCAGGTACTACACAAGCACCAAGAGCCTTGCACAGCTTAAGATCTAAGTAATTAAGTCAACACAGGCTCTATCTTGAAGCCAAGATGTCCCATCCACAGAGGTAGAAGCTAATTAGAGCACCATGCACAGCTACTTTTGAGAACCAGTCACAAAAAAAAAAAAAAAAAAAAAAAAAAAAAAAAATTCTTGCTTTACGTTTCTGGGTGAGCCGTTTTCACAGAAAGCACATGTGAGCTCAAAGACCTGGTCTCACTGTGCAGCTGGGGAAGTTTTATTCAACTGTAGTTCATACCACAAAAGCAAGGCATAATCTTGGTAGGTATTTCTTCCATGAATGAAGAAAAAGAGCTTGGTACTTCGTGCAGTCTGAGGGAATTCCTTTTGGAATAGACTGAAAAGGCAGAGGTTCAGCAGGTGTGTGTGTGTATATGTGGGAAGCATGAAGATAAAAAAAGACAAAAAGCTAACAAAAGACTCGAGGCAGCACGGATGATGCAGAAAAGAGCATGCTGGGGGCATTCTTTAAAATCATGATACTGCTCCTCCCTCCCTCTTTCAGCCCAGAAAGATGCTACAGGTATTTCTGCACCCCCTAAAGAGATCCAACAAGCAAGCAAAGGGGCAACAGAATGCTTGATTTCTGTTTTAACAGGAAATAAACCCACCAAATTTCCTGGTGGTATCTCTGTCTGAAGAAGCATTACCTATCCACTAAACCGTGCTGCCATCAGCTGCAGATGAATTATGTTCTGCTGACACTCTGTGGTCCCAGCAGCTAGTCCTGAATGATCTGACTCAACAGAAAACTTTGTACAATAGCTCAAATAAACATCAAATCATTGGAAACTGGCAAAGCTCATGGAAATTTGGAATGTTCCTTCCTGAGGACAGTCTTTTAATACAATCCGACGCTGGGGATTCAGCTGAACATTTATAACGTCCAGGAAATTCTAGGCACAGTTGGTAAAATGACCAATGCTCTTATAAACCTGCTTCTTTTTTTTCCTCAGAACTATGTGTACTTCATGCCAAAAGGTTTTTTCAGAAACATAAGCCAACAGTCAATGGCCTTAAGTTAACCATATGCCTGAGCACTGTGCTGGATTGTCGGAGAAGAGCAAGGAAGCATGAAAATCAATAGCTTCCCTGTATGTCTTCACAGAAGACAGTTTGGCTAAGAGTTAAAATCTGAGCCTAAAATGCAGACTTTCTTGCTCTTGATGGTCTGGTTAAATTACTTTGTATTTTTCTGATTCACTTTGTACATTAAGAAAAAAGTGATGCTTGTTACTTAGATCACAGCAATGTTGTGAAGCTTAATTTTTTGAGAGGTGTTTTGGGATCCTTGTATGAAAAGTGCTATAAATATACACATTCTTAGTACTATTTAATTTACTTCCTTTACAATTCCTTTGAGCCAGCACATGTTGCCAAAAATGCAATATTCTCTAAGATGTCTTTTCTTCTTATATCTGTCTGGAGTCCAGGACATATCCCAGCCTTATAAAGCATCCGATATTGATGTATCCACATGCAGTGTGTATATATATAGCTAATACCATCAGATGGGGGTTTTTTTCTCCACACAGAAACCCAGGCTTGCTCAATGTACAAGATGAACATGCTTAGCAAATGAGGCAGCTGTTCAGGTTTTATTTTTGTGCTCATTGTTTGCTGTGCAGCCACATGTCTCGTGGAGTGCATGCCATCCAACCTTCGGAGTGAATCAGACAAGGCTCCACCAGAACTCACTCACTGGGATCATCCAGCTCCACCCTGCTCCCTGTTTGACACACATCTGTGGTCATGTATTCAGGGACTGGAGCATAAGAAGGCTTTAACTTTGTCATTTCCAAACTTATTTTTTTAGCCTTGGATTTTTTTTTCCTGTGGATGTTTTTACTGAGAATCCTCAGGGATGAAAACCTTGCAGTATCAAAATAATGCCCTGAATGTTGCATCACACTGTGCAACAGCATCAGTGTTCTGCAGATAGGAGGACAGCTGTGCCTGGGCATCTTTTCTTGCTTTTCTGAAAGAACAAGGACTTCCAGGGCTGTTCCTGGTTTGTTCTTCTGCACTGTGTCATGGAGCATGTGCCAGATATAATTTCACCAATTTGCCTAAAGAAATTTGCAGCAGATCTGCCTGTGCAAGAAGAGATCAACTTTTCAGTGTTTGATAATAGCAATATTATCACCTGTGCATTCCCCTCTCTGGGGGAGTTGGGGGAAGATGTATAAAGCATCACCAATTTTTATACTCCCCAGCATTTTGAAGTCAAGGGTTTTCACACATTGTACAAAAGGATTTTGTTCCTTGCTTCTATAACTGGATATGGTATAGAGATCTTTACAGCTCTTTAAGTTGGCCAGGCTCAGTAGTTGAATATGTCCTGTAGTCTCTAAATAGAGCAATGCAAATAGCTTTTATTGGTTAACCAAGAACTTTGAGACTAGACTAGAGGAATAGAGAAATTTGAGTTTAGGAGCAGCCTGGAGAAGAAGAGAGAAATCACAGCACTGGATTCAGGGCTCTCTTCTCTTACATCTTCAAACATGTACAAGGAGGTGGCAAGAAAGCAGCAATTTATGCACAGACAGAACAAGAGGCCAAGGACTTTATCTTTCAAAGGGTTATACACACTTATCTTTAGACTTATGATTAGCCCCATTAATTTTGGTAGTACCTTGGCTTCAGGAGGGTTCTGAGCATGCAGTATTAGACTATTTCATTAATGTGCACTGTGTTTAACTGCTGCAGAGAGCAAATTGCAGAAGTGAACAAAATGTGCTACAGGGGGTCACGGGCTCAGCAATTACTGCAGGCAGTGCTGGGCAGACAAGACAGTGTTGTCCCCTGCTTGGTAATATATGATATAAATAATGTTTATCCAAGTGTAGGTGGTATTTTTACATCTCAAAATCCCCAAGTTTAAATCAAAGTTGAAAGGGGAGCTGTGAGAGAGTTGGGGAGGGACTATTTACAAGGGCATGTAATGATAGCACAAGGGAGAACAGCCTCAAACTGAAAATGGGTAAGTTTAGGTTAAATGTCAGGAAGAAATCATTTACTGTCAGGGTGCTGAGGCACTGGCACAGGTTGCCCAGAGAAGCTGTAAATGCCCCATTCCTGGAAGTGTTCCAGGACAGGCTGGACAGGGCTTGGAGAAACCTGGTCTAGTGGAAGATGTCCCTTTCCATGGCAGGAGGTTGGAATGAGATGAACTTTAATGTCCCTTCCTACCCAAACATTTCATGATTCTGTGTAGACAGGGGGAGGATGCTGGAGAAGAGAGGGGAGAATGGGGCAAATCCCTCCCAAGCCAGGGCAGGAGAACACCTAGAGCAGTGCATCCGCGTGAGCTGAGTGAGCTGATGAGCTGGAAACCAGGGGAGTCAGGCAGTGCTTGTCCCAGCAGCCCACCTCAGCCAAGCACAGGCTGTCACAGAGTGAAGCACCAGGGGATGCATAGAAGCACAAAGTGGTTTTGCAAACACTGCAGGTCCCTTCTCCAAACTGTGACTGTCACTTCCTGTGTCCCCTGCCGTTGTCCCACTGCCATTCCCCAAGGCATCACCTGCCTTCTGACTCCCCATTCCTGAGAGGGTGGCACATCTCCATTCACAGCCCGTGTGCTGCCCCAGCACACTGTGCACCTTGCACTGAGCAGAGGCAGTGCTCAGAGCTGGAGGATCTGGGTCCTTCCCCACAGTCCCCACATCTTTAGGATGCCCTAATCATCTGTCCTGACCTTAAGAAGCACAATGGAGCCCACTATTCTGACTGGGGCCTCTAGGATCTCTTCTAATATAAATAGTAATGACTATAATTATTAATCATTACTGTGATTATATGATTATAATTAATAATCATAATAATGAATCATTATAATTACTCTACTAAATGACAAGCCCTGCTTCCTCCAGCGAGCTTTGGAAGCACAAAGAATGAGCTGTTGTGTATATTTAAGGAATCTCAAACACTTCTGGCATTACAAGTCCAAGCGTCTCTGTTTGTTTTAAGGACTTCCACATTGTATTTAATTTGAAAATCTGCAGCTGCCTTGAATCGTGACCAGTGGAGTGGTGCTACCACATGCAAGGTCCTTTGCTTTAAATCCAGTAGAATTATGAATAAACAGGGATTGGAAAGAGGAAGGAATGTGCGTATGGGTACTACTTGAAGGATGGAGAACCAGATCTGCCTAATGTTTCATTTTTCCATCTTAGATTTATAACTGAAAGTAATTCAATTAATTGAAGAGCATTTTCAGAAAGACAAAATAAAGCAGCAGATGTAAAGGCTGCAGGCACTTGAAAGACAGATGGTTTGACATGCCCTGCCACTTGGATCTTGGGATTCACAGGCATGACTACTTTGCTGCTATAAGCTCAGGACAAGGAAGGGGAATTTATAAAAAATATTAACATGATTTTAAATCTGCACTTGAAGTGAAGGGATTTTCTCCTTTGATGATGTGCATGCCACAAACCCAGGTGACTAAGACATGTTAACTGTAAACCTCTGTGTTTTATATGAAATACCTGAAATCTGGTCAGAAGCACGTGGCTGCTCCGTGCCTCGTGGAAGAGGGTGTGGAACAAGTGCCCTTGGGAAACCTGCTGGAGTCACTGTATGTATTGCATAGTTACCTCTGCTTACTGGGCTGCTGTGAGTCACTCCTTCCCAAGCACAAAGAAACTGATCTTGCAGAATGTAAAATCCACCCAGGAGTGGGTCATTGTTTAGGTTCAGCATCTCATTCTGGCATGGACAGGAGGGGCATGGGATGAGCATTGTGACAAAGTAGAGGAATTCTCTCTCATGTTTTTAAGATAAAATGTTTGCTAAGCTTTAGCTGATGTGATTTGATTCACTGCTGGTGACCATAAAATCTCATTATCCTTTGTTATAGTTGGGCACGTGTGTTTGAGGCTGTGTATTTCTGAGTTATTGTAGCAATTACTCTAATGAGAAGGGTGCAGTTAGCAAAAGAGCTGCTGCTCCACGTCCATGTGACTGAGTGCAATGACAAGATATGAGAACTTTTGCATTGCCTCTTCATATTTTTGATACATTTTGGAAGGAAAGGAGCAGGAAGAGGGCCAATCTCTGTTTGTGTGTCTGGATTGTCCCAGCACAGAGGTCTCCAACACTAACAGAAGTTGAGGACATAACATGCATCAGCTCCTCTGTAAGCAAATTAAAGAAAGAAAACAAAGCTGATAGGTAAGAACATTAAAGAGGTCGTTTGGGCTACTCATAACCAGTGAAGTCTGTTTTAGGTGTGCCCTGTTTTGAGGTCAATGGGTGGTTCTGGAATTTCTGCAATCTCCTTGCAGTGATAACCTGTCTAGAGGCAGGGGACACTCCAGGGGCAGAGGCAAGTGCATCCTCAGCCACTTTGTGCAGCCATTACCCCACGTGAAGCAGGACCATTCCTGCTGCTGCTTGTGCCTCTTTTCAGAGAAGATAAGAACGAATGGGCTTTTAAAAAGGAACTGAAAAGTTAAGTAACTAATATGGTTTAATTATAACAACAGCTCTCAGGTCTGAACTTGAAGCAGAATTTAGCCATTACTTACCATTTTCCTATTTGCAATGGCTGATAGGCACTAGATACTGTATGAAAGGAATAAAAAGATGAAGGCATAAATCCTGAAGGTTTTTTAGTGCCTAATTCCATCAGCTGCTGTCTAGAGTCAGGCTTGTGAGTTTCTGTTGAGAACGTAGCATTCCTTCAGGGAAGAGTCCTGAGAAATCCCAAGTGAACAGCCGAGAGCAGGGCTGACACCCGCTGCCTTCAGGCAGGATGGGTTTTCAAACCCCACACTCTGAGGTGGTGGGAGCACAGAGGAGAAGAGGCCTGGGGCAGCCAGAGCTTCTTCAAACAAATATGTGGATGTATAAATGATTTAATTACCAGCTTGTTTAGGAGAATTTCTAATCTCTCTTCAACCACTCGTACTGACATCTCTGATGTGTGATACCATTTGGATTGAAAAGAGAATCCATTTAAAGCCTAAATACTCCAATTACTTTTTTTAGATGCCTGGGAGCAGCTCAAAGTTCAAGCACATGATGCTCTTAAAGACCTACTAAATTAGAGGCCGTGGGGTGCAGGGGGAGCAAAAGAATGTTCAAGTACGTTATATTTTGAAGTATGTGGTTTTCAAACTGACATGAACGAGTTTTTAACTAGAAGTGTAACCTAATATGGGTCAAGGTTTCCAAACTGAGGTGTGAATCGTGCCAGATACATTCAAGAAAAGAAAAAAAAAAAACAAAAAACCAAAACCAACAAAAAACTGGGGCAGTCCAGCTCTGACCCTCACTGTGAGACAACCTCCTGTGAACATCTGGCAGCTCTCTGCAGGAACCAGGAGGTCCCAAATCTCGGCCTCCCTTCAAAAATCAGGCTTGCCAAGCACTGTGTGGGCTGCTAGTGAGCACGAGGTGACTGTGCCTGCAATTGCAGCCTGAATACATGGTGGAGGGAAGAAGACTTTCAAGCTGATTCTTACACATCACTGGAAGCTGCCACTTAGGTTTTGTGATTCACAAATTTGCTCTCTTGTTATAAACAAACATTTCTTTTCATTATAGTGTCACGAGGACCGAGCTTGAGAGCCTCCCTGTATTTTTTTCCTTT
This sequence comes from Pyrgilauda ruficollis, assembly GCF_017590135.1. Classification (NCBI taxonomy): domain Eukaryota; kingdom Metazoa; phylum Chordata; class Aves; order Passeriformes; family Passeridae; genus Pyrgilauda; species Pyrgilauda ruficollis. Next base: position 6,262,016 of record NW_024513654.1, on the reverse strand, counting down.
ATTCTTGGCATATCAGTACAGTTGAAAGACACACTCTCTTGCCTCCTCAGACTTCTTGCCAAGCCACAACCACAAACCATTCCTTACAGCCCCAAAGCGCTTTTGGCAGTTGTGACACAGAACGTATGGCTCATGTGGTAAAATGTGCTGGCAAGTTCCCTGCAGGCCCCATCCAGCCATCACTTATGCGCAGAATTTGATGCCAGATAGCAGCTGTTGTGTTGAGGCTGCTCAGTATCACACTAATCAGTCCTGTCTCATCCTTTCTTTCCCCTTTCCTGTCTCCACCTGCCGTTTTCTTTTCCTTTTTATTTTTTTTTTTACTTCCCTTTTTTGCATCTTAGATTAAGACTGGAAGTGCTCTGGGGCAGGGGCCATCATTTTGTTCTGTGTTTCTCTCTTGCCACGGAGTCTGCTTTCCTGGCACAAATGCAAACAGTAATGCCAAATAATACAGCTGGCAGGTTACATGGTGAGTGACCTGAAAACTGACTGCTGAGGGTAAAAAACACAGCTCCAGGGGAGCTTTTAATGAACTTTTTGAAGGTAACATAGCACTGCTTTACCTATCTGAAAGCATTTGCACAGCAGAGGGCTGACCAGTCATTTATCCTGTTCTGACTGCCTGTGTGTGTTCTGTGTGTTTGTTTGGTAGTTGCTAATGCTCCAGGTCTGAATTGCAGGACATGTTTATGGCTCAGGAAAGTTGCCCAACAGAAAGCCTTGAGGGAACAGTTTGCTGGGACATAATGGCACTCTGCATCTTCTCCAAAAGGTGCCTGACAGCAAGAACCACGCCTGGAACTGAAGGGGGGCTCATCTTTGGTTTAGGCACAGTCTCCAGTCAGACACAACTGGAGAGGAAGGATAGCTTGGAGTGGATGTGTCCCTGCAAGAACTTCATCTTTTCCTTCACGTTGGTGAGCTTCCCTGGATACTGGTGTGTTTTGATTACAGTGAAGGAGGAAGCTGCAGCTCCTCACACCTTCTCTGAGACTCTCCAGCCTAAGGATAACAAATGAGGAATCAGTGTCTGGTGGAAAAGCTGAAAAAACCAAGATACCAATCTAAATACATCTGTGTATCATCTGATGTGACTGATTTCCTCTGAGGTGTCAGTTTCCTTTCTTCATTTTGACTGCATCAGGGTCAGAAAAGGAATTTAGTGGTAAGCTCCCTTCTCTGAGCTCACATGGCCATTTTTTGATGACTTGGTAGCTATTTAATTGTTCTAAGCATGAAAGGAGATTTTCTATAGGAAGTATTAAGAAAACATTTTCCTCAGTGATGCAGAAGCTGAGAGAGTAAGTGTTGCAATGTAATTCCTAAACTGCATACAGGAAACACCTTCACTGTGGCTGCACATCCTGCTTCTACAGCTCCTCCTGTGATTTGCTTTTTGACCTTCTTGGTGGTTCTGCCTCTGTACTGGATAATGTACAGTGCTGTGTGACAATTCACATCTTTCAGGCTGTAGGAAAAAAAAATAAGATGAGAAATACTGTTTGAGAGCTAAATACAATTATTATATCCACATGTAATGTGGTTCAATCTTGCATTCTGAGTACCAAGACACATTTTACTGCTGGCTTTATCCACAGTAGAAAACAGTCATAATCAGTACACTGGAGTTAGGAGCATCCTTTTCTCCTCAGCTTCACCATTTCTTACCTATTATTACTGTAGTGTTGATTCTTTCTTTTTTGGCTTTTTTCAAGGCACAGACTTTTGCTTTGCCCTCTTACTGAGACTGCTGTGCCAGGAATTGTTATCTGTGCACTGAAGAAGAGCGTGGCACAATTGATCCTTAGTCCATGACAGGGTACCTCAAATATTATTGCAAAGCAAGTGAGTTATCCATAATCAAACCCTTCTCCAGGGAGGCTTTTAGGTGCCAAAGCATCAGAGTTGCACTGAACTGTGCATGACTGCAGTGGCCAGTGCAGAGCTGAGATCCATGGGAGCTGTTCTTCGGGTGTCCTGGATGCTCACGCTCAGCTCCAATGCAGAGTGCATGCACAGCCGCCAGCAATTCCCTCCTTTCTCCCTCCCTGTGCATTTCGGGGTGTTCACGGCAAGCAAGAACCAGCTCTGGACAAGACAAACACTGCGTTTTCAAAGAATTTCGGGCCTCTCAGGTGCTCTTTAGGTGTGCTCCGAGCGAGGTCAGCCACAAGCGGGCACTGTCCGGCTGCGGCTCCTGCGGGGCGGGGTGGGCACAGCCCGCAGCGGCCCGGGCAGCCCCGGGAGAAGGGATTTGCTCCCGGAGCTGCGCAGAGCTCTCCACACCACTCAAACCACGGCTCTGGGGGCGATCGAGGGTGGCCAGTTCCGCTCACGCTTTGCAAAGCGTGTTTTTGTGCGAAATGTCCCGCCCATAGTAGCAGCGATAATGAAATGATATTTGAAGATAAATGATGCTCATTTCTTTGTCACTTTGAAATGCAGTTGTTTCTGGATTTGCTTCTCTCGAGCACACACCCTGCGTGCTACGTTGGACGGCTCTGCCTTTATCCTGACTTCCTTCCAAGGGCTCATTCCTCTGCAATTCCAGCTGTGCCACCTGAAGCTGAGGCTTTGTTGGGGTCTGTCCATACAGGCTGTACCGTTCACCATAGCTGGAAAGTCTCTCGTTTATCAAAACTGTAATATTTTAGCTAATACCAGCATTCCTAGCAATTAAAGCTGCCACAGGGTTTAGTCAAAGACATAATTGTGCTGTTTGCTGCTGTCTCCCATTAGGAATTTAGTTGCCTAAAACTTTCCGTGCTGTCCAGCAGAGTGGAATGGGCTGTTGACGGCTATGCCCTATTTTTATTTTTTTTTTCAACTGCACTGGGAGAGAAATGGGTTTGGTAGAATATTTTTCACACTGAATTGCAAATGATCCCATGCAGCTATTCTTTTCTTCTCGGCAAATATTTTCCATCTCTGGTCCCCAAACAGTTAAAGGAAAGACAGCCAGTAAAATGGAGATCTCTTTAATCCTGGGACAGGCAACTGCAAACACAATAGAGGACACCAACCCCTTTTTATTTCCCATTTAGGAACGGGAGGTGAAAAGTCAATATTCGTCTGTGAGATGCATCCAGCTAAACAGATGCTGAACCGCATGTGCTCATTTTAGTCCACTCCGCAAGTTTATGGAGAGCAGAAATATTTACACACCGAAATAAATCCCTCACCCGCTCCAAACCACAAACTTGACTTCCTACCCAGGCGGCCGCGGTGCGTGGTGCCTGCCCCCCTGTTTCAAAGCGTGTTTACCTAATGGCCGGAGCCCCCGGCCAGCTGCAGGAGACCCTGGCTTCCCCTTGCCCGCGGCTCGGGGGGGAGATGATGAGGCCGGAGGGAGCTCAAATCGCTCAGTTTTGCAAAATGGCCTCTTCTGCTGGCGGGGGCAAAGCCTCCTGTTTGTGTTTGCAAAGGGCAGAGCGGCCGTGGTGTTTCCGTGCGCCGGACAGAGCCGGGGGTGCTGGGGAGCGGAGGGGGAGGCGCTGCGGGAGATAAGGGGTTAATCCGGGGGGATCTCCCCTCCAGATGTGCGGTCAGTGCCGCCTTGCTCACGCACCCCCGGCCCCGCAGCCGGGCTGGCTCCGGCTCGGCCGCACACGACGCCCCGCAAGGGCTGCGGCATCCGCGGTCACCCTGACACCAGGTCCCTGTCGCGGGGTGCCCGAGGGCCGGGAAATGCGTTTAGCCTCTGGGACCTGGTGGGGACAGCTCCTAAGTCACCGCGGGGATCGCGGGTACGTTTAATCCCGAATTATTTGTTCATTATCACTAGTACATGTCCTTTAGTTTCTTCGCTCTATAGCTTTGCACGACCGTGCCAGAGAGTGTCCTGCTCCCTGCCGTGTCCCCAGAGCAGGTTTGTGACAGAGATTCCCCCCCGAGGTGTGTGTGAAGACCTTTGTGCCCGGCGGCCCCGCTGAAGGCACGGGGGGACAATGGGGGTACACTTGAAGCGCCGTGTGCTGATGAAACATAGCCGGGCTCTGGCACAATGGGCTATTTTCCATCAGGCGTGTAAAGAATGGTTAGCTGATGGCTTGAAAATTTAATTGAATACCTTCACGGACCTAAGTATAAATATTATTTTTTTTAAAGAACAATACGTAATTAAAAACTAATATTTAACAACTTAAACGCCTATCCTCTAGGAAATAACAGCCTTTCTTAGCAAAATCTCCGAGATTGACTTCGCTTCCTCCTGTAAAATGAGGCCAGATTTAATTCTCCAAAGATCAGTGAGATCAAGTATTTCAGCGCTCAATTTACAGCTCCGGGGTATATGGGACCCTTTCCCAGCTATCTGGGTAGGCTAGGAAATAATTCGGGGAAGGAGGAGGGGGAAAGGAAGGAGAATTAATTCCCGAACACCGCAGTAACACCTGTAGTATTTCCTTGACTCAACGTCACGGCGGCGATCGCCGGGAGCGGGTTTCTCTGCCCACGGTCAAATTGCGAGCAGGAAAACAACGCAACTCTTTCAAACAATCAAATAAACAAACAAACAAACACATCGTGTTTGCTCGTTTGGAAGGAAGCGCCCTAAACTGGGAATATCGCTTCGCGGAGCAACTCAGTCCCGTCGTGACACGCGGGGAAGCAGGCGAGGAACCCTCTGCCACCTCCGTAAACATCTTCGCCTGTGGATGCGTGGGGTTGTTCGTTGGGCTAGAAGGAGCGAAACACAAATAAAACTGCTAGTTTCACCTAAACCTTAAAAAAAAAAAATTGTATAAAATAAGTTACACTGACTCCGAGGGTCCCCGCTGTCCCCGGAGGGTCGCGTACTGCTTCCCTGCCGCGCCTCGGCTCCTCTCTGCAATGGCAAACCGCGGCCCCGCTGCAACCTTTCCCAAACCCTCCGCAAGCTTGTCCTCTTCCTTCCCCGTTCCCTTCTTCTGAAACACAGCGAAAGGGGAGAACAAGGCACCCCTGCTAACCCTCCGGGGAGGTGGCAAGCGGAGACCGGGCGGCCCTTCTCCCTGTCGCCGGCTCCTTCGCCACCACTCTGCCCCTGTCTGCCACGGTGCCTCGGCTGCCCGCTCTAAAGCTGCAGAAAGCTGCGGGAAGCTGCGGAAAGCTGCGGACAGCGCTCTCCTTGGCTTGGCTGCTCTGCGCTGGGGCGCGGGGAAGCTGCAGAGCAGATTTTCAGCAGCTAGGCTCTGCATCGGCACTGCCTGCGGAGCAGACCCTTCGCAGCCGCACGCACTTCTTCCCACAAGGAGGTCCAGACTCCTGCTCTGCCTCCTCCATCCGCTGCCTTTAGCTGTGGGAGCGCTCCCTCTCCGGGACACCCGCGGCTCTCGGACGGAGCCTGCGGGCAGCAGCGCGCCCGCCCCTCGCCGGTGCGCGGAGCGCGGTGAGACACCGGTTGCTTTTTCCGACCTGCGGTCAGAAAACCACTTTCGTTACCATCACATTTTTCTTTTCCTTCCTTTTCATTTTCATTTTATTTATTCCCCCTGTAACAGTTTGTGGAAAGTGAAAACTGATTGGAGGTAGGTGATTTGTGGAGAGAACCGCCGTGTGCGCGCTCTCTTTGCCCATATGGAGAACATTATCGCTGAAGTTCAGACTTTCGTTGGATCGCAGCATCAAACAGCGCAGACCTGGCAGGAGTCGGGAGAGGGGGTCACTTTCGATTCCCGGCTGCTACTCCTGCAGCCTTCACGGCCGGAGAGAGGAGAGAGGAGCCGGGTCCCCTCAGTTCCTCGGACCCCTCGGTGCCGCAGCCCCGCTCCGTGCCCGGCCAGCCCCGGCTCGGGGCCAAGCCGTGCCCGGGCAGGAGCTGCCGGCGCTCGCTGCTCGTACTCCTCTCCTGGCCGCGGCTATTCCAACCCAGCCCTGACACCGACCGCTGTGTCTGGGTGCTGGAGGAGAGATCTGGCGACTGTGCAGGAGCGGGGGCACACCGAACAGCACGGTCGGTGTCCCCCCGCAGCCCGGGGCTCGCCCGCGGAGCAGGGACTCCCCGCAGCAGCCTGACCTTTGCCGGTGTTCTTGGGGCGAGAAGAGCCGGACAAGCGATGAGAGACCTGCATCACCGCAGGGGAATGGCCGGCGAAGGGACGCGGGGAAAGGCAGCGCCTCTGCCCAGGTATTCCCTCATCTGCGCACTGCACAGAGGTGAAGTTTTCTAAAACTCCGAAAAAAAGACTTTCCTTATTTTGTTTCCGTTTCAGGGAGGAAAGAAAGAAAGAAAAAATTAGTCTGTGAAAGCATTCTTAGTTCGGAACTAATCTATGGAGAAAGTTGTCGGATGGAAGAAAGGTAACGGAGCGGCAGCCCCATGGAATCACACGCAGAGTTTAAGCAAAAGCCCCCATGTCTATGTTTGACATACATTATGCATGTAAAAAAAAAAAAAAAAAAAAAAAAAAGCAACCCCGGTCTTCGGAGGCCTGGAACACCCAGAGAAAACGCTAATTTTGCTTTAGGAGTTTTGTTTTATTACACTCTGTATGACTTCCACAGCCCGCACATCCCTGTGAGCTTGAATATTTGGGAACGCATTAGCAAAAGAAGGAATTCAGTGAGGTTATGCGTTTCACGGCTGGATACTTATATTCGCATTCCAGGATGCCCTTACAAGAGATTATGTACTTGAGGTCCTCGAAAAAAATACATGTTTTAAAATGAAATACGTATTATTTAATGTCCTCAGTGACACTCCAATGTGCTAACATCTAGTAGCTAAATTTTAGAATCTTGGAGAGCTATTTGGGAGTTGATAGGTCTCTTTCACTGCGAACTCTTTGTGAATCATGCAGGTCACCAGGGGAAAGATAACTCGGGTGGATGGAGGGGCTTGTGGGGGAATGCAGAGAGAGCCACTCTGAAAAACCCTCTGCTCTTTTGCAAAGTCAAATTTCCCCAAAGGATGGACAAGAATGGACTCACGCGCGCACACAAAATTAAAAAAAAAAAAAAAAAACAACCAAACAAACAAACAAAAAACCAACCCAAAAACAAAAACCAAACAACTTAAACACCAAAAAAACCCCGACCCGACCATGGGGCAAAGAGAGGAGAGAGAGACGACCCCCAGTAGAGCTAACTTCGTTCCAAGCTCTCTCCAGGCCAGGTCAGGAGGCACTGGAAAATAGAGATGACCTTTTCTCCGTTGCCCAGGAAAACGCTTCGTGAAATGCAAAGCAAATTTAGTCGGGTCCGCGGGATCGGGCTCTCTAGGAGCAAGTTAAAATTGAATAATTCACAAAATTGAATGTCTGAACGATAAACTAAAATTATCTCAGTAGTACCAAAAAGTGCCGAACAGAACTCGTGGTAAATTACATAGCGGTTTTCTGTTTCCCCTTAGAAACAAAACTTTTGCTTTTGAAGACATTATTTAGTTTGCTTCTCCTCGCTTCTTCCCCATCCCCGTGCGGACAGCGGTGAGCCGGGTCCGGAGGAAAGTTTAGGAAAGTTTGTAACTACAGCCCCCTCCTCGGGCGGGATCTCTCCCTCAGGGAAGGGTCTCTGCCTCCCCCGGCCGCTCCCGGCCGAGGCTGGGGCTGCGGTGCGGGACCTGCGGGGCCCCCGGGCAGGACGGAGCCCCGCAGCTGCAGGAGAGAAGCACGGCACTGATGGGGAGCACTGCTATCTGGGGTGGGATGGGGAACGAGAAAAGCCGGGAACGCAAGGCAGCTCCGCGCCGCACCGCGCAGGACAGTGGGCGCTGCGCACCCGCGGGGTTCCCCCGTGTCCCCCCGGCCCGCTCAGGGCAGTGACCGTCCCGCCCAGGTGCGGAGGTTTATGTGGTGGAGTTTCTGTTTTGGTATGCATTGTGCTCCACTAAGACAAACAAGCACCGGGTGGAAAAGCATCTCCCGCACCTTCTTCCCACGCAGCCTCCACAGCAGAGGCTTGGACACCTTTTCGTTCCCATAGGAGACGAGCGGTTTCCCACGGGCTGTCCTGAGTGCGGACACCTGCAGCCCCTGGCTGGCATGCAACTCTGCCTCTGCTTTTTAGTTCTTTTTTTTTTTTTTTTTTTTTTTTTTTTCTTTTTTTTTTTCCCTTGTGAGTCCGACGAACTTTCATCACGGAAGAGCCCCCGTGGCTGACACAATCAGGTCTTGCCCAGGTAGCCGGTGCCGGGCAAAACCCGTGTGTCTGCCATGAATTCAGCACTCAACAGCTGGAAACTGGCTGTAACTCACCGGCGTGCGCGATCGCACCGCCGACAAGCCAGCGTTTCCGAGCCCACGGGAGTCCCCACAGGACCGCTTCCCTCGGGACAGAGCCCGCAGGTCAACCGGACAGGCGGGCAGGAAAGACAGGATAATCCACGCATTTTCAAAGCCCTCTCTCTCGTACCGCATCACGCACGAGAAGTCGCAGTGCATGGCGTGGCTCGAGCCAAGATTTTGGTCAAAGTGCGAAAATAAGTTCAGGGGCCGGATGCAGTGTTTGCATCCAGCTGTTCCGGTGGCTGCCCCGGAGGGACCGATTTCAGACGGGCTGGTCCCTGGGTGGGGAGTTCAAATCAAGCGCTCTGCCAACTCACCGGGGAGAGTTTGGAGTGTATGTGTGCGTGGACGTGTGTGAATACACACGCGTGGCGCTTTCTCCATGCATGCTGAGCCTCTCAAATAAAAACAAAAAAACAAACAAAAAAAAAAAAAACCAGCAAAAAAGCCCTTTAGGGCTTGATTACTTTATTAATAGACACATTAAGTGGCCTTAATGCTCCTGGTGACTTTCTGACGGGACCGGGGAGCTCGGGAGGTGCCGGGCCCGCCCGGGATCCGCTGCCGGCGGCGGGGCTGCGGGCGGGCGCAGCTGCGCGGCGGCCGGCAGGGGGCGCTGCCGGCCCGCGGATGCGCGCCCGCGGCCCCGGCGCTCCCGCGCAGCGGGCGGGACCGGGACGGGAACGGCGGCGGAACGGGCGGCAGGAGCTGCGGGCGGGCACGCTCCCAGCTCGGCCTAGCCTTGGCCCGGCTCGGCTCGGCCCGGCCCGGCCGCACGCACTCTCGGTACCGCGCTGCCCACCGCGCCCGCACGCAGCTGCGGGGGTTTCCTCCCTCTTCCCCCGCACGTGATGTTTGGAAGGTCTGGCACGGATGGGTGCGGGTTAGGGCTTCGCGTGGAAAGCCGGGGGTTACGGGAGTCCCGTGTTAATGACATGGTATTAGAACCGCCAGTCCGACACCCCCGGGACGAAAAAAACACGCGGAACCGCGGCGGGGCCGGGCTGGGCAGCGCGCAAGTTGCGCTGGCTCGGGAGCCAGAGGGGACGAGGCCCTGAATTAGCGTCGAAAAGAGAAAAACTAAAGCAATCCTGCCCGATCGCTGTTCCCGGGTCGGTGAGAGGAATCCGGGCAGCAAGGCCTTTTCCTGCTCCTGGTTCTGGTCCCTGTTCTCTGCCGCTGAGACGGGATCCCAGCGGGACCGAAACAGAGGGGTGAAGTTTTCAGGGCTGCTCTCCTAGATGGGGAGGTCCATGGGAAGCATCCCGTGTGCCCGTCCCACCCGGGAACCCAGGATGAGCGGGGAGCAAGGCCCTGTCCACGCGTGGCTCCGGCTGCTCGGGGCCGGCTGCCAGGGGAATCCACCTGCTCGGCGGGGGCCGTGGTGCCCGGCCCCGGACTCTCCCACCGCCCCGCAGCCCGGCCCGGGTCCTGGGAACCCGGCTGGGCTCGGCCCGGCCCGGCCCCGTCACTCCTGCGGAGCGTTGCGCTTTCCGAAGGATTCGCAGGAGGCTTAGACATACCGAGTAGGGTTTAGGGCGTCCAGAAAATAATTAAATTAGGCATTTCACCCGCTCCTTTAACTCCATCAGCCCCACGCCAGACACGACCTGCCTAGGTCACCTCCCTGCTGTGTGCATGAATCTCTGGGACAGGAGGGAAAAAGGGGAGACAGATCCCACCTGGAAAAGAAAGTTAAGGGGAGGCTGAAACTTCCCTCACCGCCACCCCCATGCCCGCGAAAGCTCAGCCTGGTTTAGCCCATGAATAACCGTCTTACCCCGAGGTCTCCGCATCTGAGACCTTCCTCGCAATTTCTTCTTGGCTCGTCTTTTAAAAGATGAGTATTAGTTTGGAAATCCGGAGCTAGTGCCTGCCAGGCCAGCCATGCAATCTGACTGCGAATGTAGCGCACCCCTCCCTCCGAGAGAGGCTGCCTCTCGGTGCGCTCCGACCGGATCGGGATTGCTGGCAAGGGAGCCCCTGCCAGATTCTCTCCATGTAGACGCCAAGAGGACAGCGAGAGCAACCTGTCAAGACCTTGGGTAGGAAAAGTTCAAGAGAGGGACTCCGGGCGGTGTTCCCGGGGCAGGCCGGGCTGTTGCTCCGCTGCCGTGGCCGGGCCAGCGGAGGCCGGGGCTGCGCGGGAGGCGCCCACGAGAAACGGCCATGGCGACGAGTGCGAGAACGATACAAAAGTTTAGGGAGAAGAGGAAAATTCCGGGAAATCCCATCCCGAGTCCTTTTAGTTTTTGTTCTCACTGCTCCCGGCCTGTTTTATCTCTGAAAAAAACCCAGGGAAAGCTTGTGTTCTGCAGGCTCTGCTTGCGGTTCCTCTGCCTGGATGTGTCCCCGCGCACACACAACATGCACACAGATATGTGTGCGTATGTACAGAGCACACACAGCGAGCAGGGCTCGGACCTCCAGCGTGCTGCGGCCGAGATCACTCGCTTTTCCCGAAAAAAATCGGACTTGGATGTGGAGAGCTCCCCGCTGCAAGCGTAGCCTCCTCCGTTTAGCTCCAAAACAACGGGACCTCCCTTCGGAGAGGGATTTTAGGCTAGAGGATATTTCCCCGGCGGTAAAGAAGGTCGAGGGAAATTTATCGATCGTTTTGGAGGTTCTGCGTGTGTGAGGTTTCTTTTCAAACGGATATAATTCCTCCCTCCCCAAGTGCTAAATTACTCGATGCAGTTTTCAAAGGAGCCCCGTGATTATGTCAGGATGTCTGGAAAGAAAAAAAAAAAAAAAAAAAAAAAAAAAGGAGTTGAAGTTTTTCCAATTCAGATTCATTCTTCAGTCCCGGAGAAGTGTAAATACGCAGATGCAGAACACTGTTCTTCCTAGGAGAAGTTTCTCTCTTTTTATTTATTTTTCATTTTTTTTTTCTTCATTTTCAGTGTTCTGGAACCAAGACCCCAGTCGAAATCAGCACATCAGACACCAGTCCTATTTAGGGCACTTTCTCATCCTTGCTCTTGTCTATAACCCCAGATAATTTCGAGAAGTCGTGTAATGACGACCGCTTAAGGGGAAAAAAAGTTGCACGGAGAAGGGATGAGGGAACTTTAAAAGTTAAGATATTAGCGATTCACGAGGGACACGAGTGGGGCTGGAGGGAAATCCTTCTCTCCCTTGCTCGGCTCTCTCTCAGCTCAGCGGGGCCGGAGCCCTGCACTCCGGTGTCTTCGAGCAGGAAAGGTTTTCCCAAACGTGTGAGACCTGGCAGAATGGCACCTCGCAGCAAAATCTGCCCAAAGACTTGAGTTTCGCCGCGTAAAGCTCACTTTGCTCTGCGCTCGCACGCACGTGTGGCTGTGGATGTCTATACGTGCAGCCGCCCCACGCCTGGAGATCAGATTTACATTTCCTACAGAAAGTGAACTTCTCCCTCCACAAAGTGCACACAGCGCGGGGTACACAAAGGGAAACACGGCCTCAAACAAAGGCGCAAGAACAGCCGCATCTTTGCGTGCCCAACACTGTTTTGTCACTTATATTATCCTCTCGGTTTGGTATTGTGTTAAAAATATCGGCGAGCTGGGAACAGATGCTTTTAGCAGAGAGTGGGGAAGGAGAACAGAATTCACCTCGCCCTTTACTGGAAACAACCATTTAGACGGCGATTTGTTTTTTAGCATAATTTAATGCAGCGAAGTAACGGATTTTTAGTGTATAAAGTGGAAAGAAAATAGAAAACAACGTCCGGGAGAGAAGGAAAGAAACGCTAGACTGGTTTTAAGACTCCCCCCATCCCTTGGTTCAACAGAAACATTAATTTACATTAGCAATTCTGCATCTTTAAGATAAATTACACAGCGGCGTAATAGATTTAAAGTACGCCAGATTTTTTTATCATTAATTGTAAATGTGCAAAATACCTGCTGGTACTTCACTTTAGAAGAATGTAATTGGCAAAAATGGGAGGCTGATGAATAGATAATAGATCCTTAACTACCAATAAACAGTAAGCACCAGCCAAGAGTATTAGGATGTGATCATAATTATTCTGCAGCTCCAGCCAATGGGAGGAGGAGAACTCAGCCCTAAAATCATCTCCGGACCCAAAGGTAAACGCGAAAATACGGACAAGGCTGGAACCGGAGACTTGATCCCCTGTCCCGTCTGCGAGAGCCCGGCGTGTCCCAGCTTTGCACGATGCGGCTGCCCCGCGCTTTGTGCTCCGCACCGCGCGGTGCGGGCAGCGCGGAGGAGCCAAGGGGAAATAAATAAGTTCGGACCAGGAGGACGACCCGTTCTCTCACCGGGACGAAATCTTTCCCAAGCGGGGCATCTCTCCCTGACGCCCCGGGGCCGACCAAGGTAACCTCGCCGGGCTGAGAGTACCCGAGAGGTGGCAGGGACAGGGGTGTCGCGCTGGCGGAGCAGCCCAACTCCCCCCTGCCCCCACCCCAGGAGATGCAGGGCCCCCCATCTGTCCCGCTGAGCCTCCCTTCCCCCCAGTCCCCGTCCGCCTACCTTGGTCTCCGAGCGGCGGCGGGGAGGGAGGGAGGGCAGCGCGGCTGCGGAGGGGCGCGGAGCCGCGCGGGGCCGGCGCGGGGGCGGCGGCGGGGCGGGGGCGCTCCCCCCGCGCTGGCGGGCGCGCTCCCGCCGCACTCCGATCCGCGGCTCCATCCCTCCCGATGGCGCTGCCCGGCGCTCGCCTCCCCTCTGACGCACTTTAAAGAGTCTCCCCCTTCAACCTCAAGGCGAGTAATAGCGACCAATCATCAAGCCATTTACCAGGCTTCAGAGGAAGCTGTTTATGTGATCCCAGCACTAATTAGGCTCATGAACTAACAAATCGTTTGCACAACTTGTGAAGGGGCCGATCACATCCATGGATTGTCTTTGGACTTAGGGGGGGAGGGGGGGGGCGCGACCGCCTTTTCCTTGCAGGAGGGAAACTTCTCCCAGCAACTTTTTTTTTTTTTTTTTTTTGTGTGAGTGTGTGCGTGGTGCGTGTGTGTGTCTCCCTTTTGGGTACCGCTGGCTGCCGCTGCCTCCTTTTCCTCCAGCCCCTGTCTATTTATGTGTGTATCTATCCCTCCTCAAGTCACTCCCTGCTGCAAACTTCCCCGGATCGTCTCCCGCGCACCAGAGAGAGACGGGCAGAGATTGGGTCGGGGACTCTCGTCGCGGCAGCATGTTTCAGCCCACACCCAAGCGGTGTTTCACCATCGAGTCGCTGGTGGCCAAAGACAGCCCCTTGCCCGCGTCTCGCTCCGAGGATCCTATCCGGCCGGCGGCGCTCAGCTATGCCAATTCCAGCCCGATGAACCCTTTTCTCAACGGCTTCCACTCCACTGGCAGGGGGGTCTACTCCAACCCGGACTTGGTCTTTGCAGAGGCCGTCTCCCACCCGCCGAACCCGGCCGTGCCGGTCCATCCCGTGCCCCCTCCTCACGCCCTGGCCGCCCACCCGCTGCCTGCTTCGCACTCCACGCACCCGCTCTTCGCCTCGCAGCAAAGGGACCCCTCCACCTTCTACCCGTGGCTAATACACCGCTACCGGTATCTGGGCCACAGGTTCCAAGGTACGTGTAACTTTTCTTCGCCTTCCCATCCAGCCCCGCATCCCCCGGCCGGTCCTCGCGGCGCGGATGTTGGGGGACGGCGGATGGGGGGCGGCCCCTGCCCGGAGCGGAAGACTCGGCTCGGCCGGGCCCGGGGTCTTTTGTCCCTGTCTCCCCCCCGCCAAACTTGGGAGAGCTGTCAGAGCCGAAGAGCTTGGGCTTGGTTTTGTTTTGCTGCTTTTCCCGGTTTGTTTTGGTTTCCCGGGAAGAGGGGGGCAAGCGGGAAGGCAAGGCCGGCTGGGACTTCGTCAGCTTTCTGCCCCCATTAAAAGCAGACGAAAAGGTGGATAATTTTTGTTCCGGTGTGTTAAGAGCTAGAGAGGAGCCCCCGAAGGAAGCGGCCGTGCAGAAAGGGGAACGGAGAAGTGCTGAGGCTGAGGTTCCCCCGGGAAGGCGGCGGTGCCCGCCGGGCTGCGGGGCCGAGCTGCAGGAAGCCCCCGCCGCCGCCCCAAGTGCGGCCGCTGCCCTTGTTAGAGGGGAAGAAACGAAGCGAACCCCAGAGAAAGGAGGAGGGGAGTGTGTGTGGGGAATTAATCCCAGCGCCGGAGCAGCACGGGGAGATGGGGCTGCAGAAGATAGCCGGGGAAGGGACGCGGAGGGCGATCCCGACCGTGCGGGCAGCCAGGGGCTCCAAATGCCAAGCGATTAATAACCAGCTGAAGGGAAATAACCGAATCCAATGGCGGACAATCAATAAAATCCCCCTTGCTTAACCCTTTGTAACCGGCAGCGTCTTCTCCGAGGGGTGAGCCGATTTCTCCCGTAATGGGTCCGGCTTCTGCCACTTTCATTATAGGCAAACCAACAAACAGAACAAAATCAGCCTCCACTCGCAGGGATCCATCTGCCTTTTTTTTTTTTTTTCTTTTTTTTTTCCCCCTTGTGTTTTCATTTTTAAATTCGGAACGAAAACAAACCACCTGCATGTTGCATTTTCCCCGGCCTTCCACAGCCGGGCCGCTGCAGCCGGCTTGAAAAAGGAGCCACTCTCTCCAAAGCCAGGCGGTCTGAGACACAAAATGGATTATTACCCTTTCAGAATAAAATTACAGGTTTCGCTCACCAAATTATTTGTCGCAGGCACCAGGCGATTGGTAACGAGGGGTAGATGAAAGGCGGAAATGTCCTGGTGTTGAGCCACAGCCTGATTTCAAACACACCCTCCTCCTCCAACGATTTTGAAAGCACTTACAGAGAGAGCCCCTCGGTGCCGTTTCCACCTTGGAAGGACCAGCCCGGAGAAGCGGCACAGGGGCACCCCGGAGGGAAATGCCCCCGAAAAGCCCCGGCTCACCACCCCCCGCGCCCTCCCCCGCTCCAGTGCAGGCCGGCAGGAATGGGATGGGATGGAATGGGATAAGATGGGATGGGATGGGATGGCCGCTCTGTGGCCTCCTCGGAGTTTGATTCTTTATTTCCACGCCGGCTCCCAGCGCCGCCGAGGCAGCGGGAAGGGTCATTGGGCCGGGAAGGCGGCGGTGGGAGCCCCGCTGCGGGCAGCACACCGGCGAACGAAGGGAAGCGGCGGGAGGAAGGCTCCGGCCGAAGTTTTGGGCGAGGGAAGCCGAGACAGGCCGGGGGAGCAGGCGGGCGGCTCCGGTGGGCGGCCAGGGAGCCCCGAGAGCAGCGGGCCGCGAAGGGAAGATGGAAATAACAAACAAACAGGGAAAGCCGTGAGGCTCCGGTGGTCGGGGGGCAGGGGGGCAGCCGTGAGGTGTAGCCGCAGACACCGCAGCCGTGCTCTGGCCAATTCTTTTTTTCTTCTTCTTTAATTTCTGTAGTGCTCCCCAGGTTGTGTTTTAGCATTTTAATTTATACCAGTCCTTTCCTCCCCCTGCTTATTTATCCTTTCCTTCCACATATTTATCAAAGGAAAATTCAATACAAAGAAGGAGTTGAAAAATAAAAAAGAAACTATAGTTGGATTTATCCTGAGGGTAATGATGGGAGACAGAAATTGTTGCGCTGAGAAGTGCTGTCGAGTGCGTTTGGGGAAGGTGTTTTACTAATCTGTTTTACCCTGTTTCCCAGGGAATGAAACCAGCCCGGAGAGCTTCCTATTGCACAATGCACTGGCCAGGAAACCCAAACGGATCCGTACAGCTTTCTCCCCATCCCAATTACTGAGACTGGAACATGCCTTTGAGAAGAACCATTACGTAGTAGGAGCGGAGAGAAAACAACTGGCACACAGCCTCAGCCTCACGGAAACTCAGGTAAGGGGCAAGCAGGGAATGGGCAGCTGGGAAAGTGAAAGCACGGGCATCTCCTGTGGAAAACCCAGCCGGCCGGGCCGAGATTCGGGCAAAGGCGAATTCTAGGGGTGTTTAGGCCTCCAGTCCCGAACCGGTGGAGTGGAGAGAGGGATCTCCCCAGCCTGCGTGCCGTAAAATCCTTTTCCCGTTCGGGATTCGGCCCGTGCCGGGGTCGCGGTGCCTCGGCCGGGCGTGGGGAGCCGCAGCGCTCGGGGCGCGGTTTGGGGTCCCCGGGCAGCCCCTGCTGGAGCTGCGGCCCGAGCGGGGAGGCAGCGGCGGAGCTGCGATCTGCGGGTCCGGTCGTTTCGCTGCGGGGCTGGTGTGACCCTCAAGAAGGAGTTGGATGTTAGGGGAAAAGCCCCCAGAACAAATGCGGGGGCAAGGGGGAGAACTTCCCCTTCAGACCCTACAGCAGAAACACAGTTTCTCGGGTGAATTTTCACTCGTTTCTAGCCGACAGAGGGGATGCGACGAGCCGGTTCAGGAGGGCAGAAAGATGAAAAATAAAAGCAGAGAAATTACTCGCAAGGAATCCCCCCCCTTACCCCTTCCACCCCCCTCCCCCCATGCCCCAGCCGGCTGGCTGCGGGCCAGAACCGCACCGGAGACTGCTTCGGTCTCTCTGGCGGGACGCTCGGCGATGTTTCTGCCACGGTGGGGCCGGGCCGAGGGTCCCGGCAGGTACCGGGGCCGGGCCCCCGTGGGGCGGCGCGGAACGGGCCGGGAGCAGCGGCGGGGCTCCCCCGACGGCCGGGGAGCCGGGGCTGCGAGCGCGTTTTTCACGGGGTTTTCTCCCCGCCGGAAGAAAGGCTGGAGTTTGGAGGATTGGTGGTGGTTGTTGTTGTTGTGGTTGTTGTCGTGTCGGGTTTTTGTTTTGTGCCCTTCCAGGAGACTCGTGGAGAGAGGGTTCCAGATGGGGATTGTCTCTGCTACAGTATGTGGCACTGTACTAAAAAAAAAAAAAAAAAAAAAAAAAAAAAAAAAAAAAAAGCCAAAATACCCAGCCGCAGCCTAGTTCAAAGTTCCCAGTAAACACAGCGTTCTCTGGGCGGATTAAGTTGTAACACTTTTTTTTTTTCCTTAACTCCTTTTCGTGGGGGAAGCAATAAAGAGGTTGGAGCTTTTGTTTTAAAATGTCTCCCTAACAAAACAATAAAAAGGGATCGCCACTTTTATGAGGTTCCCCGAACAAGGGACCGGTCACAGGCTTATTTCTACTGGAAAGCTGTATTTAAGGTGGTCTTTGTGCTGCTTGATTCCGAAGCTGGTTGGGGTCTTTTGTCCGGATGTCAAACCCCCAGTCCCCTACAAATGAGCTCCCTTTTGGGAGATCAGCGTGCAGAAATGAACCGTCCTCCCCTTCAATTAGCAAACTAAAAGCAAATTAAACTCACCCCTTGTTCCCCGCTCAGCTTTTTAATGGGGGACTTTTGGAGAATATGAAAATGCAGCAGAGATGTGTGTCCGGCCAGTCAGGTCTCTGTTCTGAAGAGGCAGCGAAGCGGGTTAAACCAGCTTATTAAAATGCTCCAGTTCCCTTTCCCCCCCTTGCTGAGGCCTTTATCAGACACTTTCAGACAGAACCAGAGTTTAAATTGCTTAAAAAAAAAAAAAAAAAAGTTTACCTTTGGACGCTACAAGGAGTGTGGCCAGCCCTGGAGATAGCTCCCGGATCAATACTATCTGTAATTAAAGCACTGAAGTCAGCTGCCGGATGGTTCAGTCAGATTTACGCGGCGCTGAACAAAATCGGAGGGATATTCATGATGCCACTTACCAGTTCCACCGCGCCTCGATCGCTCCTGGACGGCGCGTCCCGGAGAGATGCTGCGGAGAGCGACGGACCTTTTTCAATTTGGGCCATTTTTGTACATTTTGTTCGCTTTTCCACGTGGAAAAAAATCCCGTGCGTCCGCTCCCCAGCCCCATCAGAACGGACGAGGCCCTGCCTTTGCTGTGCTCTGCCGGGCAGGTGGGAGCCCCGCGGGCCGGGGTCCCCGCCGCAGCCCCGACTGCTCTCCAGGGGCTGGGGGCCGTGGGACACCTCGCCGGGAGCGGGGAAACGGAGCCTCTCGGGCCGAGGGGACGGCCCACGGGTGAGCTCCACGCAGCGTGGGCTGCCTGGGCGCTGCGGTGATCCAGGAGCATCCCCCGGCGGTGCCGCACGCTCCTGAGCGCTGCGAGCCCCGGAGGTGCCGGGGGCGTGGGGCAGCCTAAGCGTGCCCTTCTCGCAGAGGTTTGGGTGGCAGCGGGGCCCCCGCTCTGCTGGCCAGGGTGACAGCAGTGGGGACAGCACCGGCAGGGCACGGGCCGGGTGGCACACGGAGCAGGAGGGGAGTGGAGCATCTCCCTGGTCCGGGCAGGCGTGGGACTAACGCCCGGTGCCTTTCCTCCCGCAGGTAAAAGTATGGTTTCAGAACAGACGGACGAAGTTCAAGCGGCAAAAGTTGGAAGAGGAAGGTTCAGACTCACAACAGAAGAAAAAAGGGACTCATCACATTAACCGGTGGAGAATCGCCACCAAACAAGCCAGTCCAGAGGAAATCGACGTCACGTCGGACGATTAAAAACTGGCACTTTTGGACTTTTCAAAGCCAGCACCCCACCAACCGAAAGTGTTAAAGGCTCACCCCGCCACCCCCGCGGCGTGGCGGTGCGGGGAAGGACCCGGAGATCTTCATCAAAACACGATTCCCGGCCGGGAGGGAGCTGGGAGCGAGCGAGGGCCAGCCAGCGAGGGCTCCGAACTGTGGCACCGCTCTGGCAAAGGGATCTGTCAATCAAAGCCAAAACACCGGGACGAAGTGATTGACAGGTATTCCGTTTATCGCAGTCCACTTTTAAAAACATAACGTAAAAAAAAAAAAATAAAAAATATATAGAGAAAAAAATCTTAAAAAGAAAAAAAAAATAGAAGCAAAAAAAAAAAAAAAAATGCCCCCAACCAAACCAGAAAAATTAACACCTTACGGGACATTTTGCACTTCACGGTTTTTTCCGTCTTTGAAAGAGAAATTTCCATAAGCAGCCAAAACTCACACCTGTTTCAGAAACTTGAATTGCATGTGTAAAGCCGTCTGGGGAAAAAAAAAAAAAAAAAAAAAAAAAAAAAAAAAAAAAAAAAAAAAAAAAAAAAAAAAAAAAAGGAAAAAAAAAGAAAAGAAAAGAAAAAACCGGGGAAAAATTACTCCGGTTCCTAAAGACAGAAATTAATTGTAATTTTTTTTTCCCCTTTAAGACAGGTTCTGTGTGCTTTTTAATTTTATTTTACGAGAAATGTGCAGTCTGTAAACATTTTATAATAACTTCTGGCGTCAAAGTGTTTGTGAAAGCTAAATGAAGTAGCAGTAACAAAGCATAGTGTTCCTTCCGGATGGACAAACACGGTGGGGAGGGGAGGGACGGGAGGGAAAGGCGGGGGGGCGGGGGAGGTTGGGGTTGGTCATAACTTTTGCTGGAAAAAAAAAAAATCAAATGGAATTATCTCCCCCCCCTCCCCCCAACTGTATCCCCATTGCAAAACCGGATGATGATTACTTTTTTTTTAAGATTTACAAAGCGCAAACCCAGCGACCAGTTTTGGCGGTGGGGACACCTTCTAGGCTGGGAGGATCCAGAGAAAAGGGACTTAAAATCGCGGATTGATTTTTTTTTCCTAATGACCATTTTCATTGGGTCAATTTTCAAGCACTGACCTTATAATATTCCGAGATCATAGAGCTACTAAAAAAAAAAAAAAAAAAAAAAACGAAATGTGCAGTCTGTAAACATTTTATAATAACTTCTGGCGTCAAAGTGTTTGTGAAAGCTAAATGAAGTAGCAGTAACAAAGCATAGTGTTCCTTCCGGATGGACAAACACGGTGGGGAGGGGAGGGACGGGAGGGAAAGGCGGGGGAAAATCAAACAAAACAGTGACAAATGTTTCCTTCATGTCTCCTATACCAGAATGTAAATATTTTTGTGTTTTGTGTTTAATTTGTTAGAATTCTAACACACTATATACTTCCAAGAAGTATGTCATTGTCAATATTTTGTCAATAAAGATTTATCAATATGCCCAAATTTTTTAAGCAATATCTTTCCCCTTCACCCCCAAATTTCTCGGAAACCCATGGTTTCCCCCCACACCGCCTTGTTTTCAGCTGCTGAGCCCCCGCGGCCGCGCCGCGCATTCCTGCGGCCATGGGCGCATTTTCTTAATGTATTCGCTGGCTGCTAAATAGACCTCTAAAAACAAGCCGCAGAGGCGCACTTGCTGTACATAAATACCCCAAACCCCCCGAAACAGAACCAACCAACCAAACAAAAACCTCAAGGAGAAAGCCAGCCCCTTCCCTGGTTAGAAACTGAAGCGCGGACCCGTTCGTGATGGTGAAACTGGTCGGCAGCAGCCGCGCTCCGCAGAGAGAGGCTTTTCTCGGCAAAAATACGTGTTTATTTAGCGAGGGAGGATTTTTTTTTTTCTGGTCTTTTCCCCCATCTTTTGCATCCCCTGTGCAGGTCGGTGCGCTGAGGAACAGGTCCTGTGAGCAGAGGCTGCGCCCCAGCTGCTGCTCTCCCTGCCGCTCTCAAGGAGCGATCCTGGGCGCGGAGTAAAACTCTGACATTAAAGAGGTGGGGGAAAGGAAAAAAAAAAAAAAAAAAAAAAAAAGAAAAAAGAAAAGAA
Source organism: Pyrgilauda ruficollis (assembly GCF_017590135.1). Lineage (NCBI taxonomy): Eukaryota > Metazoa > Chordata > Aves > Passeriformes > Passeridae > Pyrgilauda > Pyrgilauda ruficollis. Next base: position 6,241,307 of record NW_024513654.1, on the reverse strand, counting down.
ATGTTGCTCTGGGTCCTTGAGGAAACTAGCTGGTTTTCTGGGGGTACACAGTTGTTTTTTCATGCTTCATTTGCTCCTTAGCCTGATAGACTGCATTAATCAGTTTTATTTCCATTGATAGAGAAACCTCGTCTGCTCTGTTCGAGCTACAAAGAATCCTGCAAGCTTTTGTGAAAGTGCAAATCAGTTTAGGCAATTATCATACCAGGAATATGAAGGGGAAAGAGGAGGCATTGCCCAGTGGTCTCCTTTAATCTCTTAATCCGTGGATCCAGGGGGGCTAGTTGGACATAATTTAGGACAATCTGACTACCCTTTACACTGTGATAAGGCGAAGTTACAATGCATCGCAAAAATACGAGCTTTGTTAAACATACTGCCTTGAAAAGTTAAGATTAGACATTCTGTGCACGTGTTGGCTCTATCGGGTACTATGTAAATTTAATTTTTTTAAAAAATATCCGATTTTTTTTTTTTTAAAGCATCTCTTCTTATACAATCCCGGTGACTTTCCATTCACTTGTGCTACCAATATGAGAGAGGCCCAGTCAGGGTTAGGACGCATGTCGCAATGCAGTCCCTTCCATTTAAACCTAGGCTAATTATTTAGTAGAGCTATTCCCAAGGTAAACTTCTCGTCGCGTTTCTTCCCTCCTCGAACAGCTGATGGTGCAGATCTGGAAACCAAGCAGGACGCACATTTCCCCTGAACTCGCCCAAGCTGCCTCGCTCTCCACTTCAAACCCGGGCAAATGGGCAAACATTAAACGGATTGCGGCCGAACAGCAGACTTGGGCCTTTCTAGAAATTGTTTCCCATCTTGATAAAAGACTTATTTCTGCAGGAACCATATATTTCTCCCCCCACCCTTTTTTTTTTTTTTTTTTTTTTTTTTTTTTTTTTTTTTCCCGTGGGGGGGGGGGGGG